>NC_061089.1:75207522-75217651 GCF_015104395.2 Macrobrachium nipponense
TGATTCATCTTTATTATATCAATTCAAGCTTACAAATGTCGAGGGTGATTTGTAAGAGGTCAGAATCGATAGAACTTATAGCGTCTCTGGTTGTTCTTGATTGGGATAGCGTCACCTGACTGTCCTGATTTCGTCCCCCCGTCCCACTTTGGGACGGTGGGTTCGATTCCCATGGGGGGACGAAATTATTATCAACTAAAGAAAAAATTCCCCTTCGGTACTACATATCAAAAAAAAAATATATCCAATTTGGAGGGGTAGAGTGAAGCTTTAGATAGTTAAAGGACATTTGTAGCTTGAATGATATATATATAATATCTATATATATATATATATATTTAATATATATAGTATATATAGGTATATATAATAAGATATACACATCCCACAACAATACACACTTGTTACATGTTTATTTGCCATTTTTGAATGTTACTCCTTATACATTCATGAAATATTATAAATTAAGTGCATGTGCCAATGTGTAATGTCTGATACATGAGTGCTATTATATTATATAATATATTATATATTATATTATATAATATACTATAATATTCATATATTATATGTTGTGTGTTGCGTGTCGTGGTGTAGGTGTGTGTGTAGTTTGTTTCTTGTGTTTGTTTGTTTGGTGTGTGTCTGTGTGTGTGCGTGTTGGTGGTGGGTGGTGTTGATTGGCTTGTGTAAGTGAAGTAACAAATGGGTATGTAGTTATTTTTTCTATATTGGTTCATTTTGTTTTTTTTATATTACTTAGAAATAAATAAATAAATAAACTAGATATTATATATTGACATGGTAAAAACAAAATGTTATGTTACAACAAAATCCCACTAATAAAAGGAGCCCAATAAAACGCCAAAATATAGAGAAGAAAAATGCTTATATTTTCAGAGAACTGCTGTCCTCTCTCCAGCCAGGTAGATGAATGATCAAAAGTTACAGAAAAAAGTTGGTATGTTTAGACCAAGAGGATTCATCCTTAGTTAAGCCAATTTAGGTCGTTCCCGACTGATAATACCCTTCTTTAATCCGCTTAAGCATTGGTTGGAGGGGAAAAACTTGTTATCAACGACCATTTGAATCCCATGCACCCCGTTTGAGATGTTTACTTGTCTCTGCTTAAATTCCATGGGCCGAATTCTATCATCTTGACTCCTTGTTAACGCCTACTTATTGCTGCGTCTATAAATTATATGTTGACCAAATTCCACTTTAGTCAGTGGTTATGTTTCATTTATATGGTTAAAAAATAGCTGAGTTTCTGTGTGTTCCATATCTAAACTGCGACCATTTAATGTTGTTATTAATCTCTGTTGGTTCACAGTCTTTGCATGAGGGATTTCGTTAAACGCTTGTTTCCTTGGGGATGTCTTTTGTTTGGACGTTAATCAGGGATTTAGGTAAGGTACTTGAGGGGTAAGTAAATGCAAAAGGGTTTAATTTTCCGTGATGGGTCACGTTCCTTAATCCTGTCCGAGGTGGTGGAATTTATATTTTATTTGTTTAGCTTTGTAAATTTGCTTTCTCAATTCTCTTTATTGGTCAACGAATTAGTTCAAACTTCTTTTTTCAGGAAATCTGGGGAACAAAATTCATAAGGCTCTTAAGAATAGGTTGCTGGTTGGTTACGCCTATCTTTGATAGGAATGTTACTGATAGCTAAAGGTAGTGAAAGTATTGAAAGTGAGAACGGTTTTCTGTAATATAAATAAATTTGTATCCTGTTGTGTCTCTTAATTTATTTAAAACATCAAGAAAAGGAATTTTGTTTGCCTGTTTCCCATTCAACTTTGAACTTTGGTAGCTGGGCACTAATGCATTTAACTTTTGAAAGGAATCTTCGAAATTGCCCCATCTATTATTCCAAAAATGTTAGATGAAATGCATCTACATATCCCATCCAACCTAAAAAGTATGGTTTCAGGTTTTATTGCATTTATTACTGTAGTTTCCAAAGGTATTTCATGGTATAGCAATTCGGCTAAATCAGGGACGTAAAGGAACTACCCAATACTACACCCGAATTGGTTTGTCCTTATAGAATGATTTTGCCTCAAATGGAAATTACTTTATTAGCATAACCATTGAAGCCAAACTAACTTATTATTTCTTCAAGCGCCCAATGGGCAAATGATTTGAATAGGGGGGCTCAATTTTCCCTTTTTCCCCCAAAAACTGAAGAACGTTCCAGTATGATGCTTTTGTGAATTAGTGAATCTACGTTCCAAAGGCTTAAAAGTTTTAATTTTGTGAAGTGAGATATGTTTTCCTGAATTTAATTTTGACAAAAATCCTTCCAAATATTTAATGTGACTACCCCCCCGGGAAGGAAAAGGTGCCCTAAGAAAAGGGGGAAACGGTAGGCCATCTAACTTGCTTAACCAATTTTAAAAAATTTTAGGATTGAAAGCTCCGGCAAGGTGAAAATGATGGCGGGTCTGATAAAATGGCAAGCTGTTTTTTGTGAGTTTTGGGGAAGACGCTAAAAGTAGTGTAGTATGGATTGAACTGACTTTAAATTTCTCTAATAGTCCAATGATCTTTTTGTCTTGGCCAATATAATTTAATCTTACTTTCGTGAAAAAACTTCCTTGCTACTGATTTGCTCCGTTTCCTGAATTTTTTGACACAAGGAAATTTCCAGATCTACGTAACTGGAGTTAGTCTGCAAATGTTGGCATACCATTCATACCATGCTTGCTGTTTGATCTCCTTTATCTCTTCTGTTACATGAGCTATTACCTCTCGGAGTAGTTTGCGCATCTCGTCTGATGGATCCTGTCGAAAGAGTTTTCTGACTCTGATGACTCTGGCCTTGAGTTCTCCGACTTTCACAATGATACCATGTATCCTTGTGATTGGTCCTGGCTTGTTTGAGCTTTGGCATGGAGGCATTTGCTGCCTCTCTGCGTTTGCCAATGAACTCTTCGTTGAAGAGCTCTACTATGTTGTTCGATGAATTTTCTAGGTAGTCAGTTGCCCATCTCGTCATGGTGGCTTTGAATACATCCCATTAGGCAGACTTGGGGTTCCATCTCTCTGGGGGTGGTGGTATGGGAGGCGGTTTTTTGAGTTGTATGGCAATATCAATGGCTATATGGTGAGGGTTTCATGCAGCTTCCATGTTGCTTGCTCCTTTAAGGCTGAGTTTACGAAGGATAGGTTTACCCTTTCTCCTCTTAGATGGGTTGGCTCTCCACTAATTAGTAGGCACACATCTGGGAATTCGCTTGTTAACTGGTGTAGGTATCGACCTGTTGGATTGGTTTGTTGTTGTGAGTTTAAAAAAGGATGATATGCATTAAAGTCCCTAGCTATTAAAGTGATTTTGTGTGTTGCTGGGCTGAAAAGTGTTTCCCCTTCAAAAGTGCTGTTTTGAGGTCCATATATGTTATGTACTGTCTGTTGTGTTTGCAAGTGTGATTTTATGTTGTCTATATTCCTAGATGGAATTGTGTTTTTAACAAATGTGATTAACCCTCCTTTGTCTGGTGTTCTGTAAACCCTGTAACCACTAAATGAGAATTTGGCACTTTCCCTTACTATTGTTTCTTGTAACAGTATGATGTCATAGTTTTGTGTTTGCATGTGTGCTTATAGGAATGCATATTTGTTGTTTGTGCTTAGAATATTCCACTGAGTAATTTTTATGGTATGTGTATCACTGCATATATTTATTTCGATTGCATTCTCACTGTTTCTTACTTCACTGACATTTGCACTGGATGTGCTTCGACCACTGACACTGTGGACTGCACTGACACTGGCACTGTGTGTGCTTCGACCACTGCCACTGCACTTTGTACTGACACTGGCACTGGGAATGAAGCTGACACCAGCTGCATTTGCAGCACCGTTTGTACTGCTGTTACTTATTTGTGCTGGCATGGAGATGCAAAAAGTCCTTCCAATGTTCTTATACATTTTTCAACTACTTCCTTGGCAAATTCTTCTGAAAACTGGGCTCCAGTCTACTTAGCAAACTTGTGCAGCATTGATACTAGAAGATATGTGAGATCCTGCATTTGAGCGATGTACCGGTTGTATGGCTTTGGGGAGCCGGGGTCAATGGATCTGGATTCAGGGTTAGTAGAGGTTAGCATGTAGGTGGTGGGTCTGCGAAATGGAGTGGGAGGATCTGAGAAAGTAATTTTCCTTCTTGGGCCAGTGGGGTGTTTTCTGGGTGTATGAGGTTGGTCTGGGTGTTGTCTAATGAGTGCTGTGTTCTCTGTTCTCTGGGGCTTCTTGCATGGTTGGGCTGGTTGTATATCCTTGGGGGTCGCTCAATGCCCCTTGCTGCTGATACATAAGACTGTGACCTCTGCTGGTGGGTAGTTGCTGCAGCTGTCTGGTGGGCTGCTCCTGTATGTGGAGGCATCGAGGTGTGCTGCCCTTAAGCTTGTCTATTTCTTGGAGTCTTATAGGGCACTTCCTGTTCTGGGCATGTTGACTGCCCTTGCATGCTGGACATCTAGCTTTGGTTTCTTATCTGCCTTAAACTTTTCCTTGCAAATTTGAGTGGGATGCCTTCCACTGCACACCCTACCCCACTGCTTGGGCAGGGCAGGCGCTGCTGTGGTGTCCATATCACTGGAAGTAGTTGCATCTGAGAGGCTCTGGTGTGTAGTTAGCGATGGGGAAAGAGCCCCAGACTCCCAGGTTTAACTTTTGTGGTTGTCGTCCTTTCCATATTATTAGCAGTTTCTTGGTTGGCTGTGGGTTCGGTCCGTGTGTGTGGCATCTTTGTGCTTTAACAACCTTTGGATGGTCCAGAATGATTTTAGTGTCGTATTGATGGGGAAAATGACATAGTATGCACTTATTATGTTTGTCATCAGGGTTTAAATTGCTAAAGTGTTCAGGATTATCTCTCACATATGCATTAGTGTTGTCATTTGTTGGCATTGCTAAGTTCTCCTCTTACTGTGGGCTTTATTCTAAACTTCTTCCCTTGGTTTTCCAGTTCTTATTGAAAGCATAAGAGCTACTACCTGTTGAGGGTGTGATTAAATACTTTGTCATCTGGGGTGTGCAGGATGTGCTTCTGGTGGTCTTCCTAGTCTGTGTTTCCTCTTTTCAAATAAAGTGAATCCATCATTTGTGCCTATGGCAGGGGTATTTTCTCGTTCATCAGCGGTGGCAGGGGTTATTTCTTCGTCTTCGGAGGTGGTGGGTGTTGGCTGGGTCAGGGAATCCATGGCTAAATGGGCATCTCCGACTGTCTGTGGAGAGAGAGAGAGAGAGAGAGAGAGAGAGAGAGAGAGAGAGAGAGAGAGAGAGAGAGAGAGTCATGAAAAGAGATGATGATGGAAAGAGAGATGGCTACTTATATCTTTTTAGGAGAGGGATTCTCTTGGCTGTATCAAAATTACTTTGCTTAACCCCCACAGTCCGGGCTAATATACGCTAATGCAAACACCCATGACCTGGCTAAATTTAAGGATGGCCAATTTAAAAGAAAAGCTAAAAAAACTCATCAATGGAAAGAGGAATATATGTATATTCTCATGGTATAAGAAAAAATTCAAAAAATATTTCTGTACCTACCACGGGAAGTTGTAAGTGAATAATTCAAACCCCTTTCGGGCTGTGAAAATATGCTAATTTTACAAAGTTATAAGTGTTCTTTCTAATATTTTTTATTTTATTTTGTCAAATTGACGTTGCAGCTAAGACAATATCATACAAGGTAAGCAATAAAACTGGGAATTTTTTTTTCCATATTTATTGTAAAATATTTATGACGCATCCTTGGATGGGAATTTGTAAGAACATTCCCCCTTACCATCTCAAACAAGACTGAATGCTTCTCACTTCCTCTGAAGCTTATGGTGATCTGAAGAGTTACAATAGTGATATATGGAACTAGGAATATTTTTCCTGCAAAATTCGTTCAAACTGTAACTTGCGGGCTGTCTGTGTGTGGCATCGGTTTTTATGCTGGGTGCCAGGATTGTTGACTGAATGTAGGAGCCAGTGAAAAGTAGGGTTGGTTAGGTAAGGGCCAATGAAAAATAGGGTGATTGGGTGTTTGTGAGCCAATGAAAAATAGGGTCGGTTAAATGTTCAGAATGCTGGCCTTTGATTGGCTGATTCACTTGAGAGGCCAGGGAAGCTCAATTCAGGCGGCATTGGCGTTGGGGCTGCTGTCTCCTGACGTTGATAGCTTCTGTTTTTACGGTCCTTTCTCCAGGGCATCTTTCTCCTGTGGGGACTTGTCTTCCTGCAAGTGCTTCTATTTCCGTTTCCTCTCCTCTATTGTGTCTATCTTCAGGACGTCTTTCTTCTGTTTGGGGCGCCTGTGAAGGAGTTGCATTTCAGATGCGACTTATTTGAGTGGGGAGCAGAAATAAACTAAGTATTTCCTTTCTACAGAGCCGGTCTTCTAGATATTTCCAAAAGAATTACCGGAAAGAAGACATATGCAACAATACACCAGTGTTGCCGTTTTGTGGTTTTTTGTCTGATAACGTGGTCAAATAGCGCTATTTGGCATCTCTCTGTGGCCACACTGACTACGACTACATCTGTCCTGGTAAAAAAAAACCACTTATAACTTTGCTTTGAATTTTTATAATTAAGCTTTGATACTAAAAAAACTATCATAAACAAGATATATACAAAATGTAATTCTTTAAAAATTAATCCTTAAATAATAAAAATTATAAAAAATCGTAAAATCAAACCGAATTTTCATCTCCTACTGATAGTAAAATTTGACATTTATGGAGGCAAATTATGTGGATACAACAGTCGTTTACCCACACTTAGTGTGGTCAAGGCGGCAACGCTGCAGTACACCTAGATATATGCATACTTGGCAGAGATTTTCTATTAGAAGAAGAGTCTTCATCAAATGGACGTAGCGTGCTTGAAGACAGTAAGTTTCTTCTTTTTGCAGAGACAGTCTTCTGGATTATTCCAACAGAATTACCAGAAGGAAGACACCTGCAACAATACATCTAGATACAGAGGTCTTCTATTGGAAAAAGTCACCATTGAGGGACATCTCATACTTGAGGAAACTGAACATCTTCTTTCTGCAGAGCCAGTCTTCTAGGTTACTCCAAAAGAATTACCAGAAGGAAGACATCTGCAAGAATACATCTAGATATCTAACTATTTGCCCGCTTGGCAGAGATCTTCACTTTCCATATCGTCTTCACTATCTTATAGTTTTTTCTGCTTCCAGACTGTCTTCTTATTACGATTGTAATTCCAGTACACAGTAAACGCCAAGCCTGCCAGCAAGAACATATTCTGGATGGCAACGGCAAAGACTGACTGACCAAAGCTGTTAGGTTGATCCATGACGATATCTGGATTCAGAGAATCCGCAATATTGTAATAAATATTCTGTAAACCAACGTTTCTCCCTTGAGGACAAAACATTGTAATCATGAACTCAATGATTTATGCTCACAGTTCACCGTACACAAAAGTCAATGCTGCTAATAATGAGCACTGTAGAGCAAATGTTATGAAATGTTCCCCATAGACTCTTGCTATCTCCAAGCTTAGTATTTAAAACGGACACTTGGCTTCGGGATCTGAAGGAGCAAGCATCTGGAGCCAACGTCTTCATTCCGGAACGGGCTTCACGGCTCGGCTCCGAAGGATTCTTCTTCTTCGTTGCTGTTCGGACGAAAGTCTAGAGCTCCTGGAGACGCTGAGGTCCTACGGAAGGATCGAGCTCTCGTCGAAGGACTCACGGAAATTCTCTTCAATTCATTCACCTCTGTTCGCCGTGATCATTAGTCAACTCGTTCCAGTCCAGTGTTCTCCTCTCTGCTTATGTAAGACAGTGTATCTTTTGATAAATTTTCTTAACGTCTATTGAAGACATATTTCGTGTTACTGATCCTGTTTTATATTCTTAGTGCTATAATCTTTCATAAAGAATTTTCAATGTTCTTCATTTTCTTTCTCTGTATTATTATTATTATTATTTATTTTTTTTTTGCTCTATCACAGTCCTCCAATTCGACTGGGTGGTATTTATAGTGTGGGGGTTCCGGGTTGCATCTGCCTCCTTAGGAGTCCATCACTTTTCTTACTATGTGTGCCGTTTCTAGGATCACACTCTTCTGCATGAGGCCCGGAGCTACTTCAGCCTCTAGTTTTTCTAGATTCCTTTTCAAGGATCTTGGGATCGTGCCTAGTGCTCCTATGATTATGGGTACGATTTCCACTGGCATATCTCATATCCTTCTTATTTCTATTTTCAGATCTTGATACTATCCAATTTTTCCCTCCCTCTCTTCTCTTAACTCTGGTGTCCCATGGTATTGCGACATCAATGAGTGATACTTTCTTCTTGACTTGTCAATCAACGTCACGTCTGGTCTGTTTGCACGTTATCACCCTATCCGTCCTGATACCATATGTCCCAGAGGATCTTTGCCTGATCGTTTTCTATCACTCCCTCAGGTTGGTGCTCGTACCACTTATTACTGCAAGGTAGCTGATGTTTCTTGCACAGGCTCCAGTGGAGGGCTTTTGCTACTGAATCATGCCTCTTTTTGTACTGGTTCTGTGCAAGTGCCGGGCATTCACTTGCTATGTGGTTTATGGTTTCAATTTCTTTTCGTATTGCACTTCCTACATATGGGAGAGATGTTATTTCCATCTATCGTTCTTTGAACATATCTGGTTCTTAGGGCCTGATCTTGTGCCGCTGTTATCATTCCTTCAGTTTCCTTCTTTAGCTCTCCCTCTGTAGCCATTGCCATGTGTCATCGCTGGCTAGTTCTTTAGTCTGTCTCATGTATTGTCCTTGCATTGGTTTGTTGTGCCAGTCCGCTGTTCTGTCTGTCATTCTCCTGTCTCTGTATATTTCTGGGTCTTCGTCTACTTTTATTAGTCCTTCTTCCCATGCACTCTTTAGCCACTCGTCTTCACTGGTTTTCAGATATTGCCCCAGTGCTCTGTTTCGGTGTGACGCAGTCCTCTATACTTAGTAGTCCCTCTCCCTCCTTCCTTTCGTGTTATGTACAGTCTGTCCGTATTTGCTCTTGGGTGTAGTGCTTTGTGTATTGCCACATGTTTCCTGGTTTTCTGATCTATGCTGCGGAGTTCTGCCTTCGTCCATTCCACTATTCCTGCGCTGTATCTGATTACTGCACTGCCATAGTGTTTATGGCTTTTATCATATATTTCCGGCGTTGAGTTTTGACTTGAGTATCGCCTTGATCTCTTCATATATTCTTTCCTGATCGTGTCCTTCATCTCTTGGTGTTTTATATCCCCTCCTTCCATTATTCCCAGTATTTGTATCCTGTCTCATCTATGTGTTTGATGTTGCTCCCATCTGGTAGCTTTATCCTTCAGTTCTCGTTACTTTGCCTTTTTGCATGTTGACTTAAGGCGCATTTTTCTATTCCAAACTCCATCCTGATGTCCCCAGATACAATCCTTACAGTCTGGATTAGGGTATCTATTTCCTTGATGCTCTTACCATACAGCTTGATGTCGTCCATGAACATCAGATGGTTGATTCTGTTGCCTCTTTTCTTGAGTTGGTACCCGGCATCCATCTTCTGTAGTACTTTGTCATGGAATCTGGCTACTACGAAGAGTAGTGGGGACAGTAGTCCGCCCCTGAAAGATACCACTCCTGAATTAACCTCTGCTAGTCTTATGTCCAAGAGCTTGTAAAGTATTGTATTCGCAGTTCGCAGTGTAATTTTTTTGAAAGGAAGCTTGATGGTATTTCCTCTGCCCCATATATTTTCAGGCATTCTATTAGCCATGTGTGTGGTATCATGTCGAAGGCTTTCTTATAGTCTATCCATGTCATGCTTAGGTTGGTTTTCCTTCTCCTACTGTTCTTCATTACCATTTTGTCTATCAGGAGCTGGTCTTGTGCCCCTACACTTCCTTCTGCAGCCTTTCTGTTGGTGGGGGATGGTGTTTGTCTCTTCTAGGTATTGTATAGCCTTTCACTGATGATACCTGTTAGTAACTTCCACATTATTGGTAGGCAGGTGATAGGCCTGTAGTTACTGGCTATATTTCCCTTACTCTTGTCTTTTTGTACTAAGGATGTTCTTCCTGTGGTCATCCATTTGGGTGCATGGTGATTTGAGATACAATGCTGGAGTTGTTCTGCTATTCGTGGGTG
>NC_061089.1:75218151-75225651 GCF_015104395.2 Macrobrachium nipponense
CTATTCGTGGGTGTAGGGCCTTGAAGTTTTTGAGCCAGTATCCATGGACTTCATCGGGACCTGGGGCTTTCAGTTTGGCATTTTCTTTAGTTGGTGTCGTGTCTGTCGTGATCTCTGTGAATCTTTGTTTTATTCTCCCTGTTTCTTCTTCCTTGACTTCCTGGAGCCATGTTGCATGTTTGTTGTGTGATACCAGATTACTCCATATGTTTTCCCAGAGTCTCTTACTTTGTTCGGCTTCAGGAATTTCTGGGTGGTTGTCTTCCCCTCTTAGTTGGCTGTATAGTCTTTTCTATTGTGTTGTTTAGTCCCCTCTCTTGTACTTTGTATTTCTCGTTGAGTTCCTCCCTTGTTTTCCTTGTCTTCTTAGCCTTTTTTTCTGCCATCTCGTCAGATCTCATCACCATGATTTGCTTTTCCGAGGCGCCTTTTTCCAAGGAGGTTGCTGTTTTGGTTTCTGTTGGGTTGGTTGTGCTGGTGTGTTGGTGTTCGAATCCACCATCAGTTCTGCTACTAATCTTGCTCCTGCATATACCAAGTTATTTGTTTCTGTGATACTGGTGGTGTGTATTATGCCCATTATTTCATTGACCTCACTTGTTTTCTCCCTTAATTTCTTGGTGTTGTAGGCTTTCATGGAGGGGATCTTTGTTCTCTCTGTATCTGGCTCCATCCATTGTCTAATCTTTTCTACCCATTCCGTCCCCTCTGTTACTACGTCGGTGTTTCTTCGTGTGTCGTTGTTTGATACCTGTCGTCTTCTGTGGCATCGTCTCTCAGTTCGTCTTCGTGTAATTCGTTGTCGTGTGACATTTCCCTTTCCAGTTCTTCTCTTTCTGTTGGGGAGAGCCAGTTGTTTTTCTTCTATATCCTCTCTCCGTCGGGTTGCTTCTGAGTGTAGCATCTCCATATTTCCTTATTTTAGTTCTTCTCTTGTCCCATTTCTTCCTTTTTGCTTCTGTAGCTCCAATCTCAGGCTGTTGATTACTTTCGTTGTGGTGATCACTTGCTGGATGACGACCTCCAAGTACCTGACCGTCTTCCCCTTCAATTGGGTTGAATACCTGGTTGCCGGACGAAGCTCCTCTGTTGCCAGAGGTTCCATTTACGTCGTTGTCGTTTATTCCTTCATTTCTTTCCATCATTGCTGAGTTTTGCTATTTAACCCATAGCTGGACCCTACCCCATCAGGGATATGTACTCATTTACAGCTGAGTAGACTGAGGAAATTATGGTAAAGATCCTTTCCCAAGGAATCAACGCCGAGGAGAGCGGTCACCCATCCAACGACTGACCAGCCCCAATGTTGCTTAACTTGACTTAAGTCCTTGAGAACCTAACCCACTCCTCCACGGCGCCACATTTATTATTATTATTATATTATTATTATTATTATTATTATTATTATTATTATTATTTTGGTTTTCTTCTTATCCAGGCCCGAACGGTTTCCTGTTTTCCTCCATAAAGACGACGAGTCGACCTCATATGGTGAATTGTGTCTATGACAATTCTGAAGAAAGGTAAGAAAATTTGGGTTGCATTTTAGGAAATAGTAGACAACAGACGGATGAAATGTGAGAGATAGAAAGAAGTATATAGAGGGAGAATTAGAGATATAGAGTCTATTACCACAGACGTCAACCCTAAGTTATAAAATCTTCTAGGACGGTTATGTAGGAACTTACAGAAAGGACTGGGGAGACATTAGGCTCATATTTCGGGCATCCATCCTGAACGGACGGGCCATTTACAGCCCTATCTTCTTTTTAACAAGTGCGTGACTGACTACCAGACAGTTCGTTTTTCTTGTAGATAGCTCGACCATATCGAAATTAACCCCAAGGAAAAAGATAATGCCCTCAGAAACTAGGTTTTTCACTTTATTACCGGTTTTCATTGTGGATGGCCCTACGTGGGTATTTCATTGAAACATCGACTGTATCTTGCCTTTATTACAATCGGTCACTGAAAAAATGAACATAACATAAATATTCACAGTAGTGACCATTTTGCCATTTTAGTTAAATGATAACTCCTAACACTAAGACAGGTAAATTCCTTAACTTACATCGAAGTCAGTTTCTCAGTCATTACCACAATAATTAAGATAACTATAAATGCACATAGAATCTTTAGGAAATATGCATTAAGCATTACCATGCACGTCGAGGAATTAAAAATGTCATGAGCGAATTCTACCATCAGTTATCCCGGCCCGTAGCACGTTTCACTGTGGTCTAACCCCTTACAACCTCTCATGCATTAATTCATTATTAAATTATAGCGATCTTTTAACAAAAATAAGACCCTTTTTACTTACCAAATCGTTTGCTCTCCCACTGTAAGGACCGTCTGTCTCAATTCCCTCGTGGTCTGCTGACTACATTCCTGAAGGGTGAACGCCATCATAAATTTATGAACGTGATCCCTAACGATACTCGTCGAATGAGTCTGTATTTTCATCATATTAACTGCTCTCTTGAGCTATTAATTGTTATTCATCAGAAGAAACCCCCTCTTAGATCTTAGTCTATAAAATCTCAGTACACTGCAATGCTTACCTCCTAAATCGCTTAATTTCCTCCAAGGTCACTGACGTCCGTCCGCTCCCAGGTCTAAACTCAAAAGGGCAGACTTTCCATACTGAGCATCCTCCCACACAATTGACCGGCGGCGGGGAAATGAGCCGATGGTTCTTTTTCTTTGCTCGTCACAAAGAGAGAAAGGAAATAGGTAAAGCGTCCCAAATCATCCTTAGTGTCCACAAAAGGGAACTTGTTCACTTTGTAAATTTTTTTTTGTTTTTTTTTTTTTCATAGTTGTTTTGGTCGCGTAGCGAACATAGTTGTTTGGAGCTTTGTCGCGCAGCGAACGTTTTGTTAACAGATGCGAAGAGAAAAATGGCCAAACTTTTCCCGCGTCGACACTCATGTTATTTTTGAATAGCATTAAGCAGTGCCTACGCAGCTGCCTTATGATTAAACACGCGATTCTGGTTTGGGACGGGCATGCGTATCGAATTTTAATGAAGAGCTGATATTTTTTTAATAGACTGCACAGTTACAATATTTCCTAGTTGATCTAAACCGTTCTTGGCTTTCCGCACTTGACTATGATCAGAATCTTTTACATTTTCAGTGGTTCAGATTTTAATGTTTCTGAGGAACTGTGATATAATTAAGGAAATATAAAATAAGTAAATAATAAAAACACGAAAACCTTATAGCGTTTAATGAATTTTAAAACAAAATTTTAAATGTTACTTGACTTATTCTGAATATTAATATATCTTTTAAGTGTATATGTATGGAAGCATGAGCAAATGATGTATTTATATGTATGTGTTACAGTATGAAAGCATATGACTTTGTGCAGTTTTTAATTTAATTTAGTTTTAATTTATTCAGCATCATACTGAATGACCTATTTGGTCCCAGTTCTTGACCATTTATTCTAATCCTTCGGACCAGCCCTATGAGAGCTGAAAGACTCAGTGGTCTTGTTAGACTACTTTTGTAATAATAATAATAATAATAATAATAATAATAATAATAATAATAATAATAACAACACCAAGAAATTAAGGGAGAAAACAAGTGGGGTCAATGAAATAATGGGCATAATACACACCACCAGTATCACAGAAACAAATAACTTGGCATATGCAGGAGCAAGATTAGTAGCAGAACTGATGGGGATTCGAAAACAACAACACCACCAGCACAACCAACCCAACAGAAACCAAAAACAGCAACCGCCTTGGAAAAGGCGCCTGGAAAAGCAAATCATGGTGATGAGATCTGACGTGAGTAAACTGAAAGAGATGGCAGAAAAAAAGGCTAAGAAGCAAGAAAACAAACAAGGGAGGAACTTCAACGAGAAATACAAAGTACAAGAGAGGGGACTAAACAGCACAATAGAAGATGTAAAACAAGAGGCTTAAGGCCAAAGCACATAAGATCCAACGGTACATGAACAGGAATAAGGGATACCAACAGAACAAACTATTCGGAACCAACCAGAAAAAACTATACAGCCAACTAAGAGGGGAAGACAACCACCAAGAAATTCCTGAAGCCGAACCAAGTAAGAGACTCTGGGAAAACATCTGGAGCAATCCGGTATCACACAACAAACATGCAACATGGCTCCAGGAAGTCAAGGGGGAAGAAGAAACAGGGAGAATAAAACAAAGATTCACAGAGATCACGACAGACACAGTCAGACACCAACTAAAATGCCAAACTGGAAAGCCCCAGGTCCCGATGAAGTCCAGGATACTGGCTCAAAAACTTCAAGGCCCTACACCACGAACAGCAGAACAACTCCAGCATTGTATCTCAAATCACCATGCACCCAAATGGATGACCTCAGGAAGAACATCCTTAGTACAAAAAGACAAGAGTAAGGGAAATATAGCCAGTAACTACAGGCCTATCACCTGCCTACCAATAATGTGGAAGTTACTAACAGGTATCATCAGTGAAAGGCTATACAATTACCTAGAGGAGACAAACACCATCCCCCACCAACAGAAAGGCTGCAGAAGGAAGTGCAGGGGCAGGGGCACAAAAGACCAGCTCCTGATAGACAAAATGGTAATGAAGAACAGCAGGAGAAGGAAAACCAACCTAAGCATGGCATGGATAGACTATAAGAAAGCCTTCGACATGATACCACACACATGGCTAATAGAATGCCTGAAAATATATGGGGCAGAGGAAAACACCATCCGCTTCCTCAAAAATACAATGCAACTGGAATACAATACTTACAAGCTCTGGAATAAGACTACCAGAGGTTAATATCAGGAGAGGGATCTTCCAGGGCGACTCACTGTCCCCACTACTCTTCGTAGTAGCCATGACTTCCCATTGCAAAAGTACTACAGAAGATGGATGCTGGGTACCAACTCAAGAAAAGAGGCAACAGAATCAACCATCTGATGTTCATGGACGACATCAAGCTGTATGGTAAGAGCATCAAGGAAATAGATACCCTAATCCGGACTGTAAGGATTGTATCTGAGGACATCAGGATGGAGTTTGGAATAGAAAAATGCGCTTAGTCAACATACAAGAAGGGAAAGTAAAGAGAACTGAAGGGATAAAGCTACCAGATGGGAGAAAAAACAACATCAAACACATAGATGAGACAGGATACAAATACCTGGGAATAATAGAAGGAGGGGATATAAAACACCAAGAGATGAAGGACACGATCAGGAAAGAATATATGCAGAGACTCAAGGCGATACTCAAGTCAAAACTCAACGCCGGAAATATGATAAAAGCCATAAACACATGGGCAGTGCCAGTAATCAGATACAGCGCAGGAATAGTGGAATGGACAAAGGCAGAACTCCGCAGCATAGATCAGAAAACCAGGAAACATGTGGCAATACACAAAGCACTACACCCAAGAGCAAATACGGACAGACTATGCATAACACGAAAGGAAGGAGGGAGAGGATACTAAGTATAGAGGACTGCGTCAACATCGAGAACAGAGCACTGGGGCAATATCTGAAAACCAGTGAAGACGAGTGCTAAAGAGTGGCATTGGAAGGACTAACTAAAAGTAGACGAAGACTTAGAAATATACAGAGACAGGAGAACTGACAGACAGAACAAGGAGGACTTGGCACAACAAACCAATGCACGGACAATACATGAGACAGACTAAAGAACTAGCCAGCGAGGACACATGGCAATGGCTACAGAGGGAGAGCTAAAGAAGGAAACTGAAGGAATGATAACAGCGGCACAAGATCAGGCCCTAAGAACCAGATATGTTCAAAGAACGATAGACGGAAATAACATCTCTCCCCCCATATGTAGGAAGTGCAATACGAAAAATGAAACCATAAACCACATAGCAAGCGAATGCCCGGCACTTGCACAGAACCAGTACAAAAAGAGGCATGAATCAGTGGCAAAAGCCCTCCACTTGGAGCCTGTGCAAGAAACATCAGCTACCTTGCAGTAATAAGTGGTACAAGCACCAACCTGAGGGAGTGATAGAAAACGATCAGGCAAAGATCCTCTGGGGACTATGGTATCAGAACGGTGATACGTGCAAATAGACCAAACGTGACATTGATTGACAAAGTCAAGAAGAAAGTATCACTCATTGATGTCGCAATACCATGGGACACCAGAGTTGAAGAGAAAGGAGAGGAAAAAATGGATAAGTATCAAGATCTGAAAATAGAAATAAGAAGGATATGGGATATGCCAGTGGAAATCGTACCCATAATCATAGGAGCACTAGGCACGATCCCAAGATCCTTGAAAAGGAATCTAGAAAAACTAGAGGCTGAAGTAGCTCCAGGACTCATGCAGAAGAGTGTGATCCTAGAAATGGAGCACATAGTAAGAAAAGTGATGGACTCCTAAGGAGGCAGGATGCAACCGGAACCCCACACTATAAATACCACCCAGTCGAATTGGAGGACTGTGATAGAGCAAAAAAAAGAAAAGAAAAGAAATAAAATAATACTATAGCTATTTCAACGGCATTCAATTTATACAGAATCTTCTCAATTCTTCTTATTATCTTTTTCTCGTCAGCATGTAGCTGGTGTATTAGGTTTCCTAAGGACATACTATAAAGATTTCAGTTGTCTTAGGGTTATTCCTCTAACGTGTTGACAGCGCACTG
This sequence comes from Macrobrachium nipponense, assembly GCF_015104395.2. Classification (NCBI taxonomy): domain Eukaryota; kingdom Metazoa; phylum Arthropoda; class Malacostraca; order Decapoda; family Palaemonidae; genus Macrobrachium; species Macrobrachium nipponense. The sequence continues at coordinate 75,224,818 of NC_061089.1, forward strand.
GCAGTCATCTATGAGAGTATAATGTAAAGTGAATTAAGATACGTTTTACAAGTATTTATAGCAGGCAAGGTCGTGTACAATCGGTGGGCGGGTCGGTAAGCAGGGATTTTAATTGGTTGTTGGATGGTGACGAAAGCTATCCCTGAGGCGTTGAGATCTTCTTGGTCTGGCCGGGGTTGTTAGCGTGGGTTGGGTGTTGGTTGGGGTACCCACCTTCAAGGTCTGTGGCAGGTACTGTAAACCGTCCAGGTGACATGTCATCCGCTCGTTCTCTCCCGCTTTCTCTCTCTGCTTCTTCCTCTTTCTCTCTCTCTTTCTCTCTCTGCAAGTTCCTCTCTCTCTCTCTCTCTCTCTCTCTCTCTCTCTCTCTCCTCAGTCTTTCCTCTCTCTCTCGTGGCGGTATATGGAGTCGGTTGGTTTCTTGTGCTATTTCTTCTTATGATGGTAGGAAGAAATTCTGTTTCTTTTACCGTTTTGATAGTCGTTTTTTTCTCTATATGTAATGCTTCAAGATAACGTAGGCGTTTCCGGTCCTCAGGGATAGATTTCGTCACCATCCAACGACCAATTAAAATCCCTGCTTACCGACCCGCACACCGATTGTACACGACCTTGCCTGCTATAAATAAATACTTGTAAAACTTATCTTAATTCGCTTTACTGTGCGCTGTCAATACGTTAGAGGAATAACCCTAAGACAACTGAAATCTTTATATGTCCTCAGGAAACCTGATACACCAGCTACATACTGACGAGAAAAAGATAATAAGAAGAACTGAGAAGATTCTATATAAAATTAAATGCCCTTGAAACAGCTATAGTATTCAATGCTAC
>NC_061089.1:75230651-75243151 GCF_015104395.2 Macrobrachium nipponense
TTGATTACTTGCTCTACAGTGCACGCATATCGGGTTTCATGTGTAGAGGTTTGAATCTTTCTAGAAATGCGTCATCATGGGTTGATTCGACGGCAAGGAGTTGTTAAATGTTTATGCACACATCTTTATTTACCAGACTAGGCTATTTGTCGGGATCCGATCAGATTCTTATATGTTGAGAGTTATTTTCATGAGACTTTGTTGCCAAAGTTATAATGAAATTTGGTTACTAAATCTGTAGTTCAATTTGTATGTTTTTCATCTTTAAAGGTTAAGAAAAAATCGATAAACACAAGGGACTGCGTTGCTTCGATGGCGAAAAATCGCCAAATCTCATTCGACAACCAGGACATCCACCCTAAAGTCACCCACTGATCTTATTCACGAAGATTTACACAAACCTTGCTAATGCTTACTCACACAGATATGAATGGGTAGAACATTACCTACTTCTGAGACTCCTGGTTGGAAGAAGTTTTACTCCGGACTTTTCTAACCATCCTCTCTTGAAGGAGTTGGCCTGTTTTCTCTTTTCTCCGTTGTTTATTTTATTTGTTTTTTTTTTTTTTTTTGTTCTGGTTTAGCTAAAAATAACGTATGGTTGTCCGTACCATTTGCCTCTGCATTTCATATTTTATTAATGAATAATGGAAAAGTCAGTGTTGTAAAAGATGATAATGAAAAATGAAGAAAAGGTAAGGAGAAAAAGGAAACCTTTTTTTTTTTCTTACTTTTATTGGCCAGTAACTTTACAGTGATAGTGTATGTGCCGGCATACCTCTGAAACGCACTGAACAATTTCAGCCAAACTTGGTATACATATGACTTATATTGTAGATGTAAGCATTATAAGTTAAATCATTTCGTGTTCCCGGGTCATTGTTCTTGGTGTTACGAATACTCGCTGCAGTGAGATATAACTAGGATTAGAAATGTTAGCTTCTTTTTTTCGGTATATTTTTCTCTGGGATCAGTTGATATTTTCCTTTTTTATTTTTCTATTTTAAACATAGCCATTTATTCAGTCGAAGATTGCTGTTGTAGTTTTTGGTTTTTTGGCTTTTCGATTTTTGTCGCTTGATGATTAACATGAATTATTATTATTATATTATTATTCAGAAGATGAAGTCTGCTTATTTCGACTTAGAATTCAAGTTTCCGAAAATATGTTGCATTGACTTAGAATTCAAGTTTCCGAAATTGTTGCATTGACTTAGAAAATATGTTTGCATGACTTAGAATTCAAGTTTCCGAAAAATATGTTGCAAGTAAGAGAAGGAAAAGAAATACGGAAAGAAGGGTCGTCACTTTTAAAAAAAGAAGAATGAATTAATGAATAGATCAAAATGTATCGAAAAGCAAAAAGAATAGCACTAGGGTAGCAATGCATTGCATTTTCTCTTGAATCTTCTTTGGGTTTCCGATTGCACAGCATCCTCAGGGAGACTGTTCCACAGCCTAACGGTCGAGGGGATGAAAGACCTCTGGAACTAGAGGTTCGACAACGATGCACATTTACTGCATATTGGTGCTGCTGTTCAGCAATTGTGGTTTCTCTCGGCAGGTAAAGGGGTATCGGGGATCATTATTAAATTTGAAAGATTTCTATTAAAATACAACCCATGAAAGGTGACAAACAAGAGACCATCTGTCAATGGTTCAAGTCATAACTGCTGAAACTTGGAGACAGAAACCTACCACCATGAACCACTTCATTTAAAAAGAGACGAATCTCTGGCAGAAGCAAGCATTTTTACCTGAAAGCAGTATTCTAGTAAAGCCAGCGCAAATGACCTACAACAGGTTGTAATGATTTTATCACTTTTATAAATGTGTGAGGCCTTACGAACATCTAAATTTAGTGCTTCATTTGATGTTTTTTTTAAAAGAAAGATATAAGTCAAAAGTTACGCATAGAATTCAGCAAAGTTTCATCCACCTGGAGGGGAGATGGGTGGAAAATCATTACGATATCTGTTAATCAATAAGGTTTTCGTTTTACTGGATTTCAGCTTCATTCCCCACCGACTACATCATTCACCGACCCGGTCCATGTCCCGACTGAGGCTGAGGGGAGATTCATTTCTCATAACTTTTGACTTCACAATATCCACAAGTGTTACATCATCGGCATATTAATAACCTGTTTACCAGGCCAGCAACCTCGCCGCTTTTATACACCATAAATAGCAGTGGATCAAGAACACTTCTTAGTGGAATTCCGGACACAGCGAGTCTTGAGCTCTACTAAAAATCCCATCAATAGCAACTCGCTTCTGCCTACCTGTAAGGAAATCTTGAAGTACTCATAAAACATATCCACATACTCCAAGATTCTGAAGTTTATAAATAAGTGCCTTATGATTTGCTAACTCGAAAGCAGCACTAAAAGCTTTATCAAGATTCTCTTGCAAATGGCATGTGAGTCTCAAAGAGAATTGCAGGTACCTCACTGCTTTCTATATGCATATTGACTATCAGCTGACATTCCTTTAGAATCCACATACTTATATACTGGTCTAAAAAAAAGAAAAAAGTTTTTTCATGGAACTATGAATAATAAAGGGAAAACAAAAATTGCTTGTAGTTACTACAGTCTGCAGATGTGTCACTCTTTGCGATCATCCACAAAGAAGCGTCGACATAAAAATCTGTAGACAACACTAGATAAAAAGAAAAAAATAATAAAAGACAAAAAAGGGAAGGAACCATCAGGATCTTCTCCACCCCAATTATCAAGATTATCCAGAATTTTCTTGACATACCTAGAGCAAGTTTTCGTAAGAGTAACTTCAGGGGGTGAGACTTCCTCAACTGATTGCTTAGCTTTAAAAGCTCGATGAAGCAATTTAGCCTTTTCCTTAGGGCCAATAACCAATCTACCATCACTGTTAGTGCGGTGAATGGAAGACAAACGTGACATACACATAGGTGATGTCAATTTGGTCCACCACAGATAAGGCTAAGTAATTCCTTCAAGTTTCTTCTTCATGGGAATATTGTAATTTCTCTCATCATGGTAATTTCTATTGGCAGCAGAGCACGACTCAACAAAAATAGTGCAATTTTCATTTGAACGATTTCGTGTGTGTGTGTGTGTGTGTGTGTGTGGTGTGTGTTTAGTTTGTACCATCAAACCAATGCTAGTCATTTGTCCTAAATTTGATGACCTTTCTAGTGACATACCGTATTAAAATAAGCACCAGCATTTCATTTAACTTCTTGGGATTAGGATCTAATATAGTGTCAGAAATATTAAGTGCCTGACAAACTTCAATAATGAGATCCCAGTAGGCTTTAGATTCAGCCACACCTTTTTTTCCAATGGTGCATTAAGAATACTGATTATCAGATATGCTCATCAGTGGCGCAGTGAATCAGGAGTGCATATATTCACAGACCTTGGACTTGAAAATAGTTGGACCTTCTGTGAATATGAGGTCTATTACCAGAAATATGCGCGGGTTCCTCATTAGCTAGACAAAATCAAAGGATACACAGAACTCAAGAGCAGACCGGCCGAGTTGATTTGTGGAATTTGAATTTAGCCACCCGCTGTGCTATGCATTACATATTCCAAAATAATGAATGAATCCTTTGAATCCTTAGCCTGATTTCGGTAAACCGTGAATCCTACACACTGTAGAACTTACTGAAATTTCAAAACAAGTTCATAACAACTGCACTAGATTTTTCTGACGATCAGTAGTCATCCGGAATTAGTGTATACAGCCATACCTTACGCTTGTGGGATGTTGCGATAATAAATAAATCAAGGCCTCAAACTCTGGGATTAAAAACTCAACGTTGGAGACTTATTATTACTTAAAAGAGTCTTAGATAAAAACATCAAATCGTAGTTACAGGCACAACTCTGGAGATAAAGCGAATTTGACCTTAATCCTCGAATATCTGAGAAATGTGCTCTGCAATTTTTCTTACTGTAATGAGTAACAGACCAGGGTTCAGCTTAATATCTCCCGAAAGAATTAGAATTAGCAACATAAAATTAGTAGCAAAATAATGAATAAACTCATTACAACATTGTAAAAATCAGCAGAACAATAAACAGCTAGACCATCAACACCAACAGTATATACATTATTGCAGAAATTCTGGTGAAAGTATGTATAAACATGACAAAATGAAACAAACATGTTATTGACACTGATCATCATACAGCCGTGGAAATTTCCATTTTATATTACTATCCTTGAATGTTGTGGATACCTGGAGTCAGACATTGATTAGCTATAAATTTTAATTTAAAAAATAATCATGAATCTCGTTTGATATGAACTGGACTCCTAAACAAAGGTTATTGATTTTGAAAATTTGTACACTTTAAAAAAGAAGAAGAGATGTTTAGGTGTTAATTGTTAGAGCAGGAATGCTGTGAACTTTACGTTATGCGTTTGTTTTCAGTATATCCTCTTTGAATCCCGAACACTCGCTTTATTACAATAATTTCCTTATAAATGGGAGTTATATTGCTTAAATTATTCTCGTAGTGATTACTCGTGACTTCCAGTTTAATCTCATGCATGCATAATAAAGCCTGGCTCTATAGTGTATCTCAACCAAACACCAATCTCTCTCTCTCTCTCTCTCTCTCTCTCTCTCTCTCTCTCTCTCTCTCTGAAATGAGATTCACACTCGTATAAATTCTGCTTTCGTTTTGCACTTCTTGTAAGTGATTGGAAAGAAAGTATGAATAAGATATTTCTGCGTCTAGACGATTATATGATATGTGAAGTTGCCATGGCACGTATTTGCGAGCCTTTTGCCATGTTAAAATAACGTCAAGAGTTAGAATATTTAGAGCAAGCTAATTTATAGATGTCCTTGAATGTTTAGTGGATACCCGGAGTCAGATATTGAATGGCTATTAATTTGAATTTTACAAAAAAGATTTTAGAAAGGAGAATCGGTGTTTATAAAGTAAAGTCATTATCATAGTAGGCACGTGAGCAAAAATAAATAAAAGAAAATGCTAGGCAATCGCCGAATATTTACCACTAAAATATAGAATAGTTTTAGAAGATTTATTTGGCAGCGAGGGAACACCATACTCTGCTAGACCTGTTTTTCTCAGGCGAGTACAGAGTTCTCGGTGGGGGTGATGCCAGTGTCCTCTCCTGGTGTTATTCAGTTGAGTGACTTCTTTCTCCTCTAGGAAACATGGTCATATTATATTGTTTACCTTCCAACGCAGAGGAAGCTACGGGACTGGAATGTTCTTCAGGGGTGATCTTTCGAATATGATATATTTTCCAGAGTGATATAACGATTTTTTAAAAAGATTTAGTTTTAACCTTTGGCCTTGGCATCATTGTTTCAAAACTTGATAGTTTACAATGCATATATTACATGTAACTGTCTTTAGATTTCAAGGACTGATATTCATATAACTTAACAACAAAAGTAGGAACCACTGGTATTATTTCAAAGGTACACAGCAAATCAGTTATTGTCCCCACAGGTAAAACTTTAAATTGAAAATAAAGTTTAGCGGATTTTCCGAAAAATATCAAAGGTCAGAAAATTCTTAGTAGGACTTCCATTTATGAGTCAGCGGTAGCACCCTTTTCTTGAAAAAAAAAATGTGAATATCAAAAGTAACACAACGCTTTTCCTTTCTTTCGTCTGTGAAAACTGACCCTTTGCTAGTGTACTCATTCCTCTTGGCTATGGAAGACGCGATCGCTCAGTCTCCAAAGTCAAAGAAAAGGGAAGAAGAAAATGTTTCTTGTAGATTGGAGTATCTCCCTTGGAGGGATTCAAGATGCCCTCGTCGCCAGAGGCCAAATTATATGAAGAGAAAGCGGGCCTTTATTGGGGCTGTCCTTCATTTTCTTCCTTTTTCTTCATACTCTCTTTATTGTCGTTTATTGTCGTTTATACTCGTTTATTGTCGTTGTTAGTACTCCTGCCACTTCTGTTATTATCATTATCTTTAGTGGTTTCTTCTGTTGATTCTTTCATTGTTATTGAATTTGTTGCTTATACTACTATTACTACTACTGATAATTTTGTTATTTATCATCATATTATTATTATTGTTTGTACTACTTCTACCATTATTGATTATTGTTCTCATTAATTCCCCCCCATTTTATTTTATTAGTTATTATTCTATTTTTAATTATTATTCAGTTCATTCTTATTATTATTATTGATTTAATTATTATTGTACTAAGAAGTAGACCCTCTTCTTAACGCAATACTTTATTAAAGAAAATAAGGGCTACTTCAGCAGCGTTACGCTTGTATAGATTCTCTATTTTTCGAATAGCGGCTTTTTTCAGTACTATTTAAACAGGGTAGTAGAGCGCCTATGGAGGTCATTTTCAGATGCTGGGTCAAGATCAGTGTATATATTTATATTCAAATTTTTACACATAAATTATGATATAGTCATCAAAGTCTCTCTCTCTCTCTCTCTCTCTCTCTCTCTTACTTGTAGCGAGCTTTCGTCTGGAGCTGCCAGACATCCTCTAGGTTAGGAAGCTTATATTCGGGGTCGTCAGCAGGGGTTCTGCCCCATACCGATTTCCTATTGGCTGGTAGCGGTAAGTCTGTTTATCATTGGTTGCTTGACATCAGTACTAAAATGATTTTCATTGGCTGCAGGAGTATCTCGTTTGGGGAAGTTGTCTTCCGCAGAGTTGTCGTGATCGGTGGGGTCATTGTTGGTGGCAGGTCTTCTCATACTTGTGGGGAGGTGAAATTCTTCCTGCTTTGTATTTAGTGCTGGTCTTATTTGTTTGATGAGATGCGCCTCCAGCAGGCGCAACCGACGAGCATTAGGCACCTTCCTGATGATCTTCGTGTTCTGTATGATCCATAGACCCCTTAAATAGAAGGACTGGTATCCTCTATGCTCGGTATCTGGAACTTGGGTCCCAAGTTGGAACTTGGGTCCCACCCACAATTTGTGTCAAATGCATGAAGACCCTTCATTCTGGTGTCTTAAGGGGTTTTGAAGGGCGAAGAGTTCATTTGTCATACTTTTAACCTCCTACGATGTCATTTGAAGGTCATTTAAAGGTCAAATCTAGGTCATTTAAAGGTCAAAATCTCATAAAAAACACAAAATCATACAGAATATTGTATATTCTCTCAATTAAAGCAATGGAAAACACACCTTAAGTTACCCTGTCACTGAATTAAAATCCATATATATAAACAGCTAAGCCTGGAGAAACAACAGGAACATGTCTAAGGCAAACAATATAGTTATTCTAGAAACAAAATCATTGAAAAAACATTCCATAATATAAATAACATTAGGTACATGTTTAGTTTTTAGCAGATAGTTTTTCTTTTCTTCTCAAGCAGCCAAGGTGTCTTTCATTATCACTGTTGTCTAGCACAAATGCTTTTAAAAAAATGTTTGACAGAGTAAGGCATGCTCCTTGAATTGCAACCATTGGACTATCGATACAAGATAAAGTTTGGCTGAGATGAGCTCGGCAGCAATGCAAGTTGCACTCATCAAAAAGTTTATAGGCTGAGTGTACAAAATGCACTGTTGAGAGTAGAGGTACAGTTAGTCCACCTCTGCTTAAGTTTGTGAGAAACTCTGAATTAATATGATGGTCGTCGTTATCTTCAGTTTCGACACTCAAAATATTACCTCGAAATTTGTGTTCCAGATATCCAGCTAGAAAAATAATTTTATGTTTGATACTGTCATTAGATTGAACTAGGTCTTCAGTGTCAGCAATAGTGATGTCAAAGTGATAATCATCAATGCAAATGTTTGAGGTACAAGGCACATCATTAGACTGGTGCGGCGTAGACTCGTATTTCAAAAGTGCATGGAGGTTCTTGGTTGCTGCAGCTGCCTTGATATCTATAATGTCAATGTAGAAATTACCCCCATTGCGTTGTCTGGCTTGGCCAAAGAACTTTCAAGGGCCTCATCAGCAAAACACACCAGGTAGCACATAGGTGAACTTATACTGAGTCAATAGCCACTCTGCAGCCTCAATCTTGGCTCTTGTAGACAGCACCAATGCCTCTGCAGTTTGCTTTGTGAGCTTTTGCGTCCGACCTCGACCACCTGACCATGCACAAGAGGATATAACATCACAAGTTTCATTAAGTTTCTTGAAAGTAGTGCAATTATTGGTCCATGGTTGACGACAATCATCACGCATGTTAATACCGGAATACCGATCTTTCACATTCATCATGTGGAACCAATCAGTGATCAGCTTAACAAAAATGATGGTGCCCTCGCTAATGCCAAGTTTATCCTTTAGAGTTGAAAGGGCAGCAACAGTTTTGTCATTGAAGATTTGACAAACAAAAGGCACGCTTTGTCTCTGCAAAGGCTTTGGTACACAGCTGTGTATGTGATCTTGGTTAGACGGATGCTGTTTCTCCTGTCTTCATCGTACAGTGCTTCTATGTCCTTCCATCGTGCAACATATGTTTTTTTCCATCTTTTATGAAAGAAAGTTCCTTATCCTGAACGGTTATCCAGTTATTTCTTACATTTTTGAAAGAATGAACATAGTCAAAAACAAGGAAAGCATGAGAATTTATAGCATTTATGAAAGCTTTACCAGGACCACCTAATTTACCATAAACTGCAACGTTTGTGTTGCAATTATCACCTACACAAGAAATTATAGTACCACCAGCATCGCTAACCGCTACTAGAGCTTCTACCAGAATTTCCTTGAGTTGATCTGAATTAAGTTTTGCAACAGGGTAAATGCTGTAGTATATATTTAGGGCCACCAAAATGGCAGACAACTTCAATTACTAAAGCATGTGTTGCGAGAACTTCGGTATCACAAGAACCATTTTGAGCGTAACCAACAACACGACCACCTGAGTACCTAAGTGTTTCTGTGAGCTTCACTTCATCAAAAAGAATGTTGACAAGACGCTGCTGAGGTTTAAGTTTTTGAAAAAGTTGCTCCAAGTTTTTATCATGTAGACTACAGGAGAGAAGTTTTTTCAAACAGTTCCACTCTAGGTAAAACAACTGAACCAGACTTTCGTAGCATTTTATATGCAGCTGGTGAAATGTTATGGAGTTCGGCACCAAGAACATAAAAATTTCTGTCAAAGCGACGGCCTTCTGGATGAGTGAGTAATAACTGTAACTGAGAATGAAGAAACTGAAAATGAGGCGAATCAGAACAACTAATATGGCTCAATTCCTGTACTGCACTTTTCAGATAGTCTGCATCTTTGAACTCATACTCTGTTATGCATGACATAATTTTATCAAACTGGGACCATTTACTGAGAAGGCTATTCTTTTGCAGACAACCAGCTTGTTTAGAAAAATATGTCTTAGGTATTTCCTTTCCATTTTTCTCAACGCATTTAAGATACAAAAACCCAAATGACGATTTTCACATGTTGCAAATGGAGAAATTGGATAACGGAACGGCCCTTTGCATCAGTTTTAGAAATGTAAATATCATCACTATCACAAACAATACGATAATCCTTTGAGATATGCTCCTGGATGTCATTACAAAATGAATAAAAGTCGCCGATCTTATCCACAACTTCATTTCGGAGTCTTTCGTTTTCAGCTCGGGTCTCTGCTGAAGCAGTTGTAATTCTGGGTGCTGAGGGGACCTGCTTTAAGCATGACTTTGAAACTCCAGGGAAAATGGATGGTGGATGACTTGGTCTTTTCCCTCCTTTAACTGTAATCCATTCACAGTCAAAATGATGAGCACAGGCATAGATCTGCTTCAGCTGTAGCAAACTGGAACGCTCATTTGGCATAGCATCGATCCAACGGTTTCGCTCCACTTCATCAGTTGGAAATGATACTACTTTGGTGTATGGTTCATCCCTGTAATTTCCTTGACATCCGTAGACATTACACTTCTTAGGCATTGTGCGTTGTTAGTAGAAACCCCTGAAACAAAATTAAATAAATTATATCAATTATGGTCTAAGACAGTTTTGGCAATTAGTTTATCAATATGTTGCTAGATTACATTCCTTTTTCGACTAAAACATAAACTCCTTAAATAGGCCCATTTTATGACTAACATACGGCACTAAAAGTGAATAAATGTAAAAAATGTTTACATACATTCAAATCATTGTTATACATTCAAATAATTGTTTACATACATACAAATCATTGTTTACATACAGTGGACATATTACGTCATAAAATAGTGGGACCCAAGTTTCGCAACCCGAGAGTGCAAGATACTAGTCCTTCTGTTTAAGGGGTCTATGGTATGATCACATCCCAGGAGATAGTCTCTTGTTGTTTGGGGGGGTCATGGTTCTTAATAGCCCCCTCTTGGGCGTGGCAGGAAAGTCTCTTAGACAGGCACATGCTGTTCATACCTACATAGGGGCCACTGCATCTGTAGACTGGGCATGTGTACTGGTATACCACATACGTCTGCTTCAGGTGGATGATTTGTACCTTTGGTGAGGGGTTATTTTTCATTATTAGGGTGTGCATCCTCTGATTCTGGTAATATATGATTAAGTGAGTTTTTTTAGTGTCGTTGATCGGAGTTACATTTTCGGTAATACTCTTCTTAATGGAGTCTTCTTCCTCAGGGTAATAGGATCTCATGATGTTATCCTGAGGGCCAGGCTGCGAACTCTCACTACTGTACCATTTCTCCAGGGTTGTGCTGACTTCTCTGCTGATTACCTGTTATTCATGAGTACTTGGGAGGCACGGTCGAGTTCATGATGAGTATCCTGCCAGGTCGAGCAGTGGGAGAGTGCTCTCCTGACAAAGTCCCTGGCGGTTGTGCTTTTGAATCTGGCAGGGCACTTGCTGTCACCATTGAGGCAAAGTCCAAGATTAGTCTTCTTTGTGTAGACAGAAGTACGGAGGCCATCTTTTCTCTCACTCACAAGGACATTGAGGAAGGGGAGCTGATTGTCAGTGCTGTATTCAACAGTGTAATTCAGCACGCTGCACTGCTGAAATGCATGTCAGAGAGCTTCAACGTCAACCCTGGCATCGACTCGAACAAGGATTTAATTGATATAATGGCCGTATCTGTGGGGTTGCTGCATTCTGGCGAAGACTCATTCCTTCACGGTGCCCAAGTAAAAGTTAGCGAAGAGGACCCCCAGTGGGGAGCCCATCACTATACTGTCCTTCTGGCAGAACATCTGGCCATGGTGGGTGGAGAAAGGGGCCCTCTTGGTATAGATCTCCAGCAGCATACAAAGCGAGGCTTCAGGTATGTTGAGGGGTGCTGTCGACTGACTCCTGTAGAAGTGCTCAGGGATGATATCAATAGTCTCATCGACAGGCAAAGTTCATGAACAGCGACTCAACGTCCAGCAATGCGATATTCCCAGTGCCAGGGGCATCCTTGATGGCTTCTAGGAATTCTACTGACTACTACAGGCTGTACCGACTCGAGACATAGTGGTAAAAATTTTATTAAGGCATTTAGCCAAGGCATACATAGGGGAAGGCGTCTGGCTAATGATTGGCTGGAGGGGGTTTCCTTGTTTGTGGGTTTTTATGTTGCCACATAAATAACCCAAACTATAGTCTCCTTGTATGGGTAGGAGGTATACAGTGTTTGCCACAGCATTTACTGCGCTAATGACTCCGTTGGCCCCCCTCTTGATGTCGTCTGTCGGGTTTCTTGTCAGGTGCTTGAACTTGCTTTTGTCGGACAAAATGGCATCCAGCTTCTCGTGATATTCAGCAGTATCAATCAAGTTGAAGGATGCCATCTTGTCCATGTGTTGTACCGTGATGCTCTCTTTCTCCTTCAAATCCTTCGCTGCTTTTTCCATCTCCTTGGTGAGGATCCCACTGGAGTGCTAGCCCCTCTCTGTAAGGGCCTCAGCAAGTAGGAGGGGTTGAAGGGCATTAGTAGTCCTCACTATGCCCCAGGCTTCAAGTTGCTGGATAGAGTTGAGGAGCAGCTCGATTTCGAGTCTCATGTCGTGAGAGCTGGGTCTCAGAATGAAGTGGCAATTAAGACCCAGCTTCAGAAGGGCGTCTTGATTGGGGGTGGGGTGATAATCAGTAAGGTTCATGTATCCTTGGGTTCGTTCAGGGACGCAGAGTTTGCAGCTGTTCAGAGAGATGGGCTTTTGCAGGGCGCCTCTCATCTGCTGCTTCATGTCATCCTCCTGAAGGCCGTCAAGCCATCTTTCGGTATTACATCGAAAGATGCCTCAACTGCATACAAATATTGCATAATCATAGCAATTAGGGTGCACACACATTTATATAAAAGTGAATTTTTTAAATTTATTTGTAATCTGTAGAAATCTGAACTGCTTGACAGACCCAGAAAAATTTTTGCACATGGCTTCTGTGTCACCCCAGGAAGGTTTATAACTCAAAATCAAACCCTTACCCCATGACAGGTACACAAACACAAACAAAACATTTGAAATTTTCGTTTTTAGTCCACCTTTTCTTCAGTGACGTTCTGAGAGTCACGAGTAGCTTGGGTGAAAAGCTCCAACTTTTCTCTTAACGTCATTAAACTCCTCCCACTGCA
>NC_061089.1:75251721-75274021 GCF_015104395.2 Macrobrachium nipponense
AGAGATAGAGAGAGTGAGAGAGAGGGAGATGTTAACGCCTCGAGAATCTAAGATCTAATCAATCTCTCTTCCTTACGGAAACTGGACAGGGCAGATGACAAAACGTTTTGAGACAATAACTCTTCCAGAAGCTTCGAAATCTTACGCAACTTTTTATACAAAATGTGTAACCTGCACGTGGCTTTGATCAAAGACATACGCGTACAAGACCAGTCTGTTAAAAAAAGACATGTATTCGTCTCGAACGACACGAAGGAGAAGGCTTATCACACATGATGACAGATTCCCAAAACACATTGAAGATTTCAGCTCGCTTATCAAACGTGTTGACAGATTAGGAAAGCAAATGGATCTCGGAGACCCTTTAATCTCACAGTGCTGACATAATAGGGAAACAATTGTAGTTTCGAACGGACAAAGAAAATCTCTCTCTTTTTACATTCTACGTTATATATATATTCTTTTACATTATGTTATGCGAAATCTGAACACACATTTAAAACATCCTATCTCTAAGCTATCTAGGAATCTGAAAAAATGTTGCACAATTCTACATAACATTTATACAGTCACAGAGGAGATATATGCATTTTAAAAGTAGCAATATATAATAACATATATATATATATGTATATATATATATATATATATATATATAAATATATATATATATATATATATATATATATATATATATATATATATATATATATATATATATATATACACACTAGCTGACCAAACCAGTGTTGCCCGGGAAAACTGAATGACAGCTGATAAACTGTGTCTCACTCTTTCTGCAACTCTCCCTCACTCTCTCCATGTTTCTCCTCCCTAACACCGCCTCTTCTCTCTCTCTCTCTCTCTCTCTCTCTCTCTCTCTCTCTCTTCTCTCTCTCCTGTAGAATTCAATAACCTTTCCATCATACTATGAGAGGGAGAGAGAGAGAAGAGGCGGTGTTAGGGAGGAGAAACATGGAGAGAGTGAGGGAGAGTTGGAGAAAGAGTGAGACGCATTTTATCAGCTGTCATTCACTTTTCCTGGGCAACACCGGTTTGGTCAGCTTTCTCCAACTCTCCCTCACTCTCTCCATGTTTCTCCTCACTAACACTGCCTCTTCCTCTCTCTCTCTCTCTCTTTCTCTCTCTCTCTCTCTCTCTCTCTCTCTCTATCGTAGAATTCAATAAGCTTTAGACCAGGTATTGACGTTAAAGCTTTCATGTAGATGACAGTTGCTGAAACTCACCATAAAAGTTGAACTGTTGACATTATCCAAAGTTCTTCTGACCAACTGACAGGATGGGTAAGCAACGATTTCGTGACAATTTGTCGCTGGATTTTAGATCCTTCAGTGCTGTTTGTAGGTCATTATGAATCCAAATCATATGATAAAAATTTTAAACAATATTTCCATGTGATGCAGACAATTGGTATAGGCCTAGGCCAATGTCCTGGCTTTTTATGATAGGTGTTACTATAATAAAAGTAAACTTCATTGTCCATTTCATAAAAAACTAAACCAACCTCTCGGTTCTAATTAAAATTCATTCACTAATATTGCATAAAATAATAAGTCTTTTTTTAATAAGAAATATTTAGACTATACTCTGTTCCAGCTTTCTGCCTCTTTCCTGTTATTAAGCGAACTTCTGTAGCAGTTAATCTTCTACCTCCTCTCCGGATTAAGAAAAAGAGGCAAAACATTTTCCAATGTGGCTATATTCAACTCGTGATACGTATACTTTATGTTAGTTTTAGGGACGTTCTTAACATAACAAAATGAATTATAACTCATAATTTTATTACAATGACATCAAATTCATTAATGTAGCATTAAGTATGAAGTTACATAGATCTTTAGAAAAAAATTAAGACATCAATAAACTTGGTCAATTCGTTCCTTTCCTAATAACGTAATTATGACTCAAAAAATTCTTTCCCTTCTTGGAGGAATGTTAGACAATTGGTTATTTATTGTTTTCAATAAATATGTGTTGATTAAAGATAGAAATGAATATATATCATTCTAATATATACCCACAAACAATCACTTTATTTTCCTAAATGACGGGAAAACTGTTCCTCACTGCGCATGATCACATCTGCAAAAGGTATGAAGTTGACAAGTTGTGCAAGGTGTGAGCACTATTTGCACTGTATACATTTACTTTCCTGTAAAGTTTTAATCTGGAATTTTATGTCATTATCTTTCAGGTAATCAGTACCAAACAACGTGAAAAGAAACCTATCTTCAGTATGCAGTGAAGTACTTTGACATTTTTGTACAATCAACTCCATCTGTCAACTGCTGGAGTGTCCAATGTGATATTTCAATTATACCAGATCTCATTTAGACCGGCTTTATAATGAAATATATCATTATAGCGAAATATGTCACTATAAAGTCACGAACCAGTCTCTACAGCAAATTTCAAAGGTACAAATGAAGAAGAAACTAACGAATTAATGAGGAAATTCACATCTCTCGGCCTACCATAGTCTGAGGGTTTGCAGTGGGAGGAGTTTAATGATGTCAAGAGAAAAGTTGGAGCTTTTCACCCAAGCTACTCGTGACTCTCAGAACGTCACTGAAGAAAAGGTGGACTAAAAACGAAAATTCCAAATGTTTTGTCTGTGTTTGTATGCCTGTCATGGGGTAGGGGTTTGATTTTGAGTTATAAACCTTCCTGGGGTGACACAGAAGCCATGTGCAAAATTTTTTCTGGGTCTGTCAAGCAGTTCAGATTTCTACAGATTACAAACAAATGAAAAAAAATTTACTTTTATATAAATGTGTGTGCGCA
Source organism: Macrobrachium nipponense (assembly GCF_015104395.2). NCBI lineage: Eukaryota > Metazoa > Arthropoda > Malacostraca > Decapoda > Palaemonidae > Macrobrachium > Macrobrachium nipponense. Next base: position 75,254,527 of record NC_061089.1, read on the forward strand.
CTAATTGCTATGATTATGCAATATTTGTATGCAGTTGAGGCGTCTTTCGATGTAATACCGAAAGATGGTTTGACCGCCTTCAGGAGGATGACATGAAGCAGCAGATGAGAGGCACCCTGCAAAAGCCCATCTCCCTGAACAGCTGCAAACTCTGCATCCCTGAACGAACCCAAGGATACATGAACCTTACTGATTAACACCCCACCCCCAATCAAGAGGACCTTACGAAGCTGGGTCTTAATTGCCACTTCATTTTGAGACCCAGCTCTCACGACATGAGACTCGAAATCGAGCTGCTCCTCAACTCCATCCAGCAACTTGAAGCCTGGGGCATAGTGAGGACTACTAATGCCCTTCAACCCCTCCTACATGTTGAGGCCCTTACAGAGAGGGGCTAGCACTCCAGTGGGATCCTCACCAAGGAGATGGAAAAAGCAGCGAAGGATTTGAAGGAGAAAGAGAGCATCACGGTACAACACATGGACAAGATGGCATCCTTCAACTTGATTGATACTGCTGAATATCACGAGAAGCTGGATGCCATTTTGTCCGACAAAAGCAAGTTAAAGCACCTGACAAGAAACCCGACAGACAACATCAAGAGGGAGGCCAACGGAGTCATTAGCGCAGTAAATGCTGTGACAAACACTGTCTACCTCCTACCCATACAAGGAGACTATAGTCTGGGTTATTTATGTGGCAACATAAAAACCCACAAACACGGAAACCCCCTCCAGCCAATCATCAGCCAGACGCCTTCCCTTATGTATGCCTTGGCTAAATGCCTTAATAAAATTTTTACCACTATGTCTCGAGTCGGTACAACCTGTAGTAGTCAGTAGAATTCCTAGAAGCCATCAAGGATGCCCCTGGCACTGGGAATATTGCATTGCTGGACGTAGAGTCGCTGCTCATGAACTTTGCCTGTCGATGAGACTATTGATATCATCCCTGAGCACTTCTACAGGAGTCAGTCGACAGCCCCCCCTCAACATACCTGAAGCCTGGCTCTGTATGCTGCTGGAGATCTATACCAAGAGGGCCCCTTTCTCCACCCACCATGGCCAGATGTTCCGCCAGAAGGACAGTATAGTGATGGGCTCCCCACTGGGGGTCCTCTTCGCTAACTTTTACTTGGGCACCGTGAAGGAATGAGTCTTCGCCAGAATGCAGCAACCCCACAGATACGGCCATTATACCAATTAAATCCTTGTTCGAGTCGATGCCAGGGTTGAGGTTGAAGCTCTCTGACATGCATTTCAGCAGTGCAGCATGCTGAATTACACGGTTGAATACAGCACTGACAATCAGCTCCCCTTCCTCAATGTCCTTGTGAGTGTGACAAAAGATGGCCTCCGTACTTCTGTCTACACAAAGAAGACTAATCTTGGACTTTGCCTCAATGGTGACAGCAAGTGCCCTGCCAGATTCAAAAGCACAATCATCATGGACGCTGTCAGGAGAGCACTCTCCCACTGCTCGACCTGGCAGGACACTCATCATGAACTCGACCGTGCCTCCCAAGTACTCATGAATAACAGGTAATCAGTAGAGAAGTCAGCACAACCCTGGAGAAATGGTACAGTAGTGAGAGCCCGCAGCCCGGCCATCAGGATAACATCATGATTTCCTATTACCATGAAGAAGAAGACTCCATTAAGAAGAGTATTACCGAAAATGAAACTCTGATCAACGACACTAAAAAAATTGACTTAATCATATATTACCAGAATCAGAGGATGGACACCCTAATAATGAAAAATAACCCCTCACCAAAGGTACAAATCATCCACCTGAAGCAGATGTATGTGGTATACCAGTACACATACCCAGTCTGCAGTTGCAGTGGCACCTATGTAGTTATGAACAGCATGTGCCTGTCTAAGAGACTTTCCTGCCACGCCCAAGAGGGGGCTATTAAGAACCATGACTGCCCCAAACAACAAGAGACTATCTCCTGGGATGTGATCATACAGAACACGAAGATCATCAGGAAGGTGCCTGATGCTCGTCGGTTGCGCCTGCTGGAGGCACATCTCATCAAACAAATAAGACCAGCACTAAATACAAAGCAGGAAGAATTTCTCCTCCCCACAAGTATGAGAAGACCTGCCACCAACAATGACCCCACCGATCACGACAACTCTGCGGAAGACAACTTCCCCTAACGAGATACTACTGCAGCCAATGAAAATCATTTTAGTAGTGATGTCAAGCAACCAATGATAAACAGACTTACCGCTACCAGCCAATAGGAGATCGGCATGGGGCAGAACCCCTGCTGACGACCCCGAATATAAGCTTCCTAACCTAGAGGATGTCTGGCAGCTCCAGACAAAAGCTCGCTACAAGTGAGAGAGATAGAGAGAGAGAGACTTTGATGAATATATCATAATTTATGTGTAAAAATTGAAATATAAATATATACACTGATCTTGGCCCCGCATCTGAAAATGACCTCCATAGGCGCTCTACTAGCCTGTTTAAATAGTACTGAAAAAGCCGCTATTCGAAAAATAGAGAATCTATACAAGCGTAACGCTGCTGAAGTAGCCATTACTTTTAATAAAGTATGCTTGAGAGAGGGTCTACTTCTAAGTACAATAATATAATTAATAAAGTACAAATATAATAATAATAATATAATAATAATAATAATAATAATAATAATATGTAATAATAATAATAATAATAATAATAATAATAATAATGGTAGAAGTAGTACAAACAATAATAATAATATGATGATAAATAACAAAATTATCAGTAGTAGTAATAGTAGTATAAGCAACAAATTCAATAACAATGAAGGAATCAACAGAAGAAACCACTAAAGATAATGATAATAACAGAAGTGGCAGGAGTACTAACAATGACAATAGGAAAACAAATAAAGATAGTATGAAGAAAAAGGAAGAAAATGAAGGACAGCCCCAATAAAGGTCCGCTTTCTCTTCATATCATTTGGCCTCTGGCGACGAGGGCATCTTGAATCCCTCCAAGGGAAATACTCCAATCTACAAGAAACATTTTCTTCTTCCCTTTTCTTTGGCTTTGGAGACTGAGCGATCGCGCCTTCCATAGCCAAGAGGAATGAGTACACTAGCAAAGGGTCAGTTTTCACAGACGAAAGAAAGGAAAAGCGTTGTGTTACTTTTGATATTCACATTTTTTTTTTTTTTTCAAGAAAATGGTGTTACCGCTGACTCATAAATGGAAGTCTACTAAGAATTTTCTGACCTTTGATATTTTTCGGAAAATCCGCTAAACTTTATTTTCATTTTTAAGTTTTATCTGTGCGGAACAATTACTGACTTGCTGTGTACCTTTGAAATAATACCAGTGGCTCCTACTTTTTTTGTTAAGTTATATGAATATCAGTACTTGAAATCTAAAGACAGTTACATGTAATATATGCATTGTAAACTATCAAGTTTTGAAACAATGATGCCAAGGCCAAAGGTTAAAACTAAATCTTTTTAAAAAATCGTTATATCACTCTGGAAAATATATCATATTCGAAAGATCACCCCTGAAGAACATTCCAGTCCCGTAGCTTCCTCTGCGTTGGAAGGTAAACAATATAATATGTCCATGTTTCCTAGAGGAGAAAGAAGTCACTCAACTGAATAACACCAGGAGAGGACACTGGCATCACCCCCACCGAGAACTCTGTACTCGCCTGAGAAAAACAGAGTATGGTGTTCCCTCGCTGCCAAATAAATCTTCTGTTGGTGCGAGCATTTAAACTTCTAAAACTATTCTATATTTTAGTGGTAAATATTCGGCGATTGCCTAGCATTTTCTTCTATTTATTTTTGCTCACGTGCCTACTATGATTATGACTTTACTTTACAAACACCGATTCTCCTTTCCAAAATCTTTTTTTGTAAAATTCAAATTATAGCCATTCATATCTGACTCCGGTTATCCACTAAACATTCAAGGACATTTATAAATTAGCTTGCTCTAAATATTCTAACTTTAGACGTTATTTGAACATGGCAAAAGGCTGGCAAATACGTGCCATGGCAACTTCACATATCATATGATCGTCTAGACGCAGAAATATCTTATTCATACTTTCTTTCCAATCACTTACAAGAAGTGCAAAACGAAAGCAGAATTTATACGAGTGTGAATCTCATTTCAGAGAGAGAGAGAGAGAGAGAGAGAGAGAGAGAGAGAGAGAGAGAGAGAGAGAGGTTGGTGTTTGGTTGAGATACACTATAGAGCCAGGCTTTATTATGCATGCATGAGATTAAACTGGAAGTCACGAGTAATCACTACGAGAATAATTTAAGCAATATAACTCCCATTTATAAGGAAATTATTGTAATAAAGCGAGTGTTCGGGATTCAAAGAGGATATACTGAAGACAAACGCATAACATAAAGTTCACAGCATTCCTGCTCTAACAATTAACATCTCTTTTTTTTTTTTAAGTGTACAAATTTTCAAAATCAATAACCTTTATTTAGGAGTCCAATTCATATCAAACGAGATTCATGATTATTTTTTAAATTAAAATTTATAGCTAATCAATGTCTGACTCCAGGTAACCACAACATTCAAGGATAGTAATATAAAATGGAAATTTCCATGGCTGTATGATGATCAGTGTCAATAACATGTTTGCTTCATTTTGTCATGTTTATACATACTTTCACCAGAATTTCTGCAATAATGTATATACTGTTGATGTTGATGGTCTAGCTGTTTATTGTTCAGCTGATTTTTACAATGTTGTAATGAGTTTATTCATTATTTTGCTACTGATTTTATGTTGCTAATTCTAATTCTTTCGGGAGATATTGAGCTGAACCCTGGGTCTGTTACTCAATACAGTAAGAAAAATTGCAGAGCACATTTCTCAGATATTCGAGGATTAAGGTCAAATTCGCTTTATCTCCAGAGTTGTGCCTTTAACTACGATTTGATGTTTTTATCTAAGACTCTTTTAAGTAATAATAAGTCTCCAACGTTGAGTTTTTAATACCAGAGTTTGAGGCCTTGATTTTATTTATTGTCGCAACATCCCACAAGCGCAAGGTATGGCTGTATATACTAATTCCGGACGACTACAGATCGTCAGAAAAATCTAGTGTAGTTGTTATGAACTTGTTTTGAAATTTTCAGTAAGTTCTACAGTGTGTAGGTATTCACGGTTTACCGAAATCAGGCTAAGGATTCAAAGGCTTCATTCATTAATTTTGGAATATGTAATGCAAAGCACAGCGGGTGGCTAAATTCAAATTCCACAAATCAACATGGCCGGTCTGCTCTTGAGTTCTGTGTATCCTTTGATTTTGTCTAGCTAATTGAGGAACCCGCGCATATTTCTGGTAATAGACCTCATATTCACAGAAGTCCAACTATTTTCAAATCCAAGGTCTGTGAATATATAAGCACTCCTGATCACTGTGCCACTGAGATGGGCATATCTGATAATCAGTATTCTTAATGCCACCATTGGAAAAAAAGGTGTGGCTGAAATCTAAAGCCAACTGGGATCTCATTATTGAAGTTTGTCAGGCACTTCATATTTCTGAAACTATATTAGATACTGATCCCAAGAAGTTGAATGAAATGCTGGTGCTTATTTTAATACGGTATGTCACTAGAAAGGTCATCAAATTTAGGACAAATGACTAGCATTGGTTTGATGGTACAAACTAAACACACACACACACACACACACGAAATCGTTCAAATAAAAATTACACTATTTTTGTTGAGTCGTGCTGTGCTGCCAATAGAAATTACCATGATGAGAGAAATTACAATATTCCCATGAAGAAGAAACTTGAAGGAATTACTTAGCCTTATCTGTGGTGGACCAAATTGACATCACCTATGTGTATGTCACGTTTGCCTTCCATTCCACCACCACTAACAGTGATGGTAGATTGGTTATTGGCCCTAAGGAAAAGGCTGAATTGCTTCATCGAGCTTTTAAAGCTAAGCAATCAGAGGAGGAAGTCTCACTCCCTGATAATTGTCCCCCTGAAGTTACTCGTACGAAAACTTGCTCTAGGTATGTCAAGAAAATTCTGGATAATCTTGATAATTGGGGTGGAGAAGATCCTGATGGTTCCCTCCCTTTTTTGTCTTTTATTATTTTTTTTCTTTTTATCTAGTGTTGTCTACAGATTTTTATGTCGATGCTTCTTTGTGGATGATCGCAGACTGCAGTAACTACAAGCAATTTTTGTTTTCCCTGTCTTATTCATAGTTCCTGAAAAACTTATTTTTTAGACCAGTATATAAGTATGTGGATTCTAAAGGAATGTCAGCTGGTAGTCAATATGCATATAGAAAGCAGTGAGGTACCTGCAATTCTCTTTGAGACTCACATGCCATTTGCAAGAGAATCTTGATAAAGGTTTTAGTGCTGCTTTCGAGTTAGCAAATCATAAGGCACTTATTTATAAACGTCAGAATCTTGGAGTATGTGGATATGTTTTATGAGTACTTCAAGATTTCCTTACAGGTAGGCAGAAGCGAGTTGCTATTGATGGGATTTTTAGTGACTCAAGACCCGTTGTGTCCGGAATTCCACTAAGTAGTGTTCTTGATCCACTGTTATTTATGGTGTATAAAAGCGGCGAGGTTGTTGGCCTCGTAAACAGGTTTTTAATATGCCGATGATGTAACACTTGTGGATATAGCGAAGTCAAAACGTATGAGAAATGAATCTCCCCTCTGCCTCAGTCGGGACATGGACCGGGTCGGTGAATGATGTAGTCTGTGGGGAATGAAGCTGAAATCCAGTAAAACGAAAACCTTATTGATTAACAGATATCGTACTGATTTTCCACCCCATCCTCCCCTCCAGGTGGATGGAACTTTGCTGAATTCTATGCGTAACTTTTGACTTATATCTTTCCTTTAAAAAACATCAAATGAAGCACTAAATTTAGATGTTCGTAAGGCCTCACATATTTATAAAAGTGATAAAATCATTACAACCTGTTGTAGGTTATTTGCGCTTGTTTTATTAGAATACTGCTTTCAGGTAAAAATGCTTGCTTCTGCCAGAGATTCGTCTCTTTTAAATGAGGTGGTTCATGGTGGTATAGGTTTCTGTCTCCAAGTCTCAGCAGTTATGACTTGAACCATTGACAGATGGTCTCTTGTTTGTCACCTTTTCATGGGTTGTATTTTAATAGGGATCTTTCACACTTACTATTGATCCCCGATGCCCTTTACCTGCCGAGAGCAACCATAATTGCTGAACAGCAGCACCAATGTGCAGTAAATGTGCACCGTTGTCGAACCTCTAGTTCCAGAGGTCTTTCATGCCCTCTGGAACAGTCTCCCTGAGGATGCTGTGCAATCGGAAACCCAAAGAAGATTCAAGCGAAAATGCAATGCATTGTTTCCCTAATGCAATTCTCCTTGCTTTTCGATACATTTTGATCTATTTATTCATTCATTTTCTTTTTAAATAAGTGACGACCCTTCTTTCTGTATTGCCTTTACCTTCTCTTACTTGCAACATATTTCTCTGAAACTTGATTTTTAAGTCAATGGCCCCTGTGGGCTTGTTCGAAATAAGCAGACTTCATCTTCTGAATAATAATATAATAATAATAATTCATGTTAATCATCAAGCGACAAAAATCGAAAAGCCAAAAACTACAACAGCAATCTTCGACTGAATAAATGGCTATGTTTAAAATAGAAAAATAAAAAAGGAAAATATCAACTGATCCCAGAGAAAAATATACCGAAAAAAAGAAGCTAACATTTCTAATCCTAGTTATATCTCACTGCAGCGAGTATTCGTAACACCAAGAACAATGACCCGGGAACACGAAATGATTTAACTTATAATGCTTACATCTACAATATAAGTCATATGTATACCAAGTTTGGCTGAAATTGTTCAGTGCGTTTCAGAGTTATGCCGGCACATACATTCTCACTGTAAAAGTTACAGGCCAATAAAAGAAAGAAAAAAAAAAAGTTTCCTTTTTCTCCTTACCTTTTCTTCATTTTTCATTATTATCTTTTACAACACTGACTTTTCCATTATTCATTAATAAAATATGAAATGCAGAGGCAAATGGTACGGACAACCATACGTTATTAGCTAAACCAGAACAAAGAAAAAACAAATAAATAAACAACGGAGAAAGAGAAACAGGCCAACTCCTTCAAGAGAGGATGGCTAGAAAAGTCCGGAGTAAAACTTCTTCCAACCAGGAGTCTCAGAAGTAGGTAATGTTCTACCCATTCATATCTGTGTGAGTAAGCATTAGCAAGGTTTGTGTAAATCTTCGTGAATAAGATCAGTGGGTGACTTTAGGGTGGATGTCCTGGTTGTCGGATGAGATTTGGCGATTTTTCGCCATCGAAGCAACGCAGTCCCTTGTGTTTACCGATATTTTTCTTAACCTTTACAGATGAAAAACATACAAATTGGACTACAGATTTGGTAACCAAATTTAATTATAACTTTGGCAACAAAGTCTCATGAAAATAACTCTCAACATATAAGAATCTGATCGGATCCCGACAAATAGCCTAGTCTGGTAAATAAAGATGTGTGCATAAACATTTAACAACTCCTTGCTGTCGAATCAACCCATGATGACGCATTTCTAGAAAGATTCAAACCCCTACACATGAAACCCCACATGCGTGTACTGTAGAGCATGTAATCAAATTCCATCGTTATTTTTGTCAGAAACGTCACACAGAGCTAAATCTCAACGTGGTAGATTTCGTTCGGATCCTGACAACTAACCTGTTCTGGCCAATAAAAATGTCCACCCAAAGGGATTGGCACTGGACGAGGCATGTACTATCTGTTTGGTTAATTCAAACCAAGTTTTTGTTTCTTTAGTTTGGTGTACCGGATGCGAAGCTTTTTGGAAATCTCCACCGCACTGCTACGGTTTAACTGTCTAAACAAACTTCATGCAATATAGCACTAAAAAGAAAAAATTTATATATATATATATATATATATATATATATATATATATATATATATATATATACCTATATATATGTGTGTGTGTGTGTGTATGTATGTGTATATATATGTATATATATATATATTATATATATATATATATATATATATATATATATATATATATATATAAAGTTTGACTAAAGATGAGAGTCTATTCCCTTTTTCAATAATATCGCATATATTCACATGGAGTTATCTATGAATAGCTACTGTGCTTCTGCAAAGTTTACGCATTACTGTTTACTGTAGTAAATCTATACGTTTATGATTTACAGGCAGCCAATTATTTCTTATCTTAAGAAATTTTTATTCTTGAGATTTTCTGCTTTTGTTATGAGAATAACTCTCCTAAATCAAATTATTTTGTTTCAAACGTTGTCTCCAGTTAAACCGTCCCTAATAAAGAAATTTGATTATTTACATAATTCAGCTCGTCTCCCTTGAATTCGCTCCGAAATACACGAATTCAGAGTCACATGCCGGAGAAATCTGCTCGGCTTTCTTGACAAAAAGAACCTCAAACTCCTTCTGGTCTGGTACCTCGATCTCTTAGGCATATGTACATTTCCTGAGGAAGATAACGCCCAAAGTAACGTGCTCTGCTCCACTTCTGTTCTGTCCTTATTACCAAAAGAATTTTACCTACATATTTCTAGGGTAAACTTTTCGTTTTCCGAATCGTTAATTTTTACCATGTCATTCTTTTAATGTATGGCTTTGAGTTTACTAAATAAATAATGTTATTTTGTCTACCTCAAGATTGTGAAGATAGAGAATGAAGATAAATATTCTCCTATTTTAGGTCAGTAAGAATCAATTTGGTCGGTTTTACTTTAATTAAATGAATGTCAAACTTCCCGAATCTATATTTGGCAGTACTCAAGAAGTTTTTTACTCAATGTTATGATGAACTTTTCTTTTGGTCTTTCGTTAAATATTAACGTTGGCAGAGACTTCCATACAAATATATATTTCTACTTTAATGTCTCACAAATACCGCGACATTTTTTAGCCTATTTCTTTCACCTTAAAACTATATTCTATATCTTTTCCCCTTCATCATACTTTTTCATTGATTCCTCATTTACTTGAGTGTATGAACAATCTTTCCTCATCTGTAAATGATCACATTACGCGTTGCTAGAAGTTTTAGTCTTGTCGAGTATCATTTTCTGGTCTTCCTACTTGCTTTTGAATTTGCTTTTTTATCTTATCTTAGCACTTTATTTTCATTACCTTCTACGAGGTAGGTATTTGTTGACATTGTGTGATATACAATTCTATAGTCCTCTTATTCCTTGAATTAATTCATCCATGGATTATGATGAATTTATCGAAAACTGCTATACATTTATGTACCAAACGTACAATTCAAGCAAATCCCCCCAAAAACCTTGAGTTAGTACCTACAGTAAGTAAGATTATCTTTTTAACTATTTTATTCTCTCTCTCTCTCTCTCTCTCTCTCTCTCTCGTCTCTCTCTCTCTCTAGTAGCATTGCTTTCAGTCTTCAAGTTTTCATCCGTTCCATCTGGTCTCTTCTCAATCAGCTCTGCGACTTCGTTAACTAATTATTGCTCTGGTTTTCACCAAAGAATATGTCCTTCGAGTCAGCCCTGCCAGAGTTATAAATCTAGATTCGAGCTTTAGTTACACGGCTTTATACTGATGAGAAGCTGAAAGGAAATTGTTTATTTTCTGTGGAAATCAAAATGGGCATAAAACCTTTGAAAAAGATTATGTCCTGGAAAGTGAACCAAAGATTCAGTCTTCATACATCCTGCTTTTCGTCGACTTTCTATTGGTATTCAAATTTCTCTTTTACCCTCTAGTCGACTGAAAATATTCCATGTTGTTGAAATGAATCATATTTTCCCTGTTTAGCAAAGAGCAAATTGTAATCTCAGTGGGTAACGGCTCCAAAGTACTGAACAGCGCAGTCAGACAGATGAGTACCCAATTCATTCATCACAATCGCAAGAGAACTTTATCTACCTATCCTCTGGTGTACGTAATAATGAGATATATTTATCAATCGCTCTCGTTAAACTCCACCCACAAGTGAAATCTACCTCTTTTAACCTTAAGGCTGAGACTGATATTCGAATCACTGAATGGTAAATCTCAAGAATAAAAAAAAAATGACACACGCCGTTTCACATTTCCCATCCAAGAATTCTGTAAATTCAATGTGAATCCCCAAACTTTTCTGAGGTAATAAAATTCCTGTTATGATCAAGGAAACTTTTCGTGATGGGAATTTTTCATAGAGATTCAACCTAATTTCCCTGAAGCATGCAGGTGCGTCGCGAGAGAGAGAGAGAGAGAGAGAGAGAGAGAGAGAGAGAGAGAGAGAGAGAGAATTATAAAATATAAGGCCGACCAGAAGACGGCAGAGAGTTCATATCAGATTACTCTCTCTCTCTCTCTCTCTCTCTCTCTCTCCACCATGGTTAATGAAATTTTCTTTTCTTAACTGCATGCAATGATATTACATTTGGAAAACAGTTGACCGATATAAATTAACTTATAGAAATATCTATACCTTTCGTCATATCTACGTATGGTTGTGTGCATCTGCCTTCTTGACAGATCAAATAACAACAGTCTTAATAAAACAGGTATGTTATTATTATTATTATTATTATTATTATTATTATTATTATTATTATTATTAGGAAGGAGGCCTTATCTGAGGGCAGTAGCATTGAATACTATAGCTGTTTCAAGGGCATTTAATTTATATAGAATCTTCTCAATTCTTCTTATTATCTTTTTCTCGTCAGCATGTAGCTGGTGTATCAGGTTTCCTGAGGACATATAAAGATTTCAGTTGTCTTAGGCATATTTCTCTAACGTCTCGACAGCGCACAGTAAAGTGAATTAAGATACGTTTTACAAGTATTTATAGCAGGCAAGGTGGGCGGGTCGGTAAGCAGGGATTTTAATTGGTCGTTGGATGGTGACGAAATCTATCCCTGAGGACCGGAAACGCCTACGTTATCTGGAAGCATTACACATAGCGAAAAAAACGACTATCAAAACGGTAAAAGAAACAGAATTTCTTCCTACCATCATAAGAAGAAATAGCACAAGAAACCAACCGACTCCATTATACCGCCACGCAGAGAGAGAGGAAAGACTGAGGATGATGAGAGCGAGAAGAGGAGAGAGATGAGAGAGAGATAGAGATAGAGAGGAGCTAACGAGAAAAAGAGAAGAGATGAGAGGGACTTGCAGAAGAGAAAAGCGAGAGAGAAAAGAGGCACGAAGCAGCGAGAGGAAAAGCGGGAGAGAAAAACGATCGGATGACATGTAACCTGGACGGCTGTACAGTACCTGCCACAGACCTTGGGGGTGGGTACCCCAACCAACACCCAACCCACGCTAACAACCCCGGCCAGACCAAGAAGATCTCAACGCCTCAGGGATAGATTTCGTCACCATCCAACAACCAATTAAAATCCCTGCTTACCGACCCGCCCACGGATTGTACACGACCTTGCCTGCTATAAATACTTGTAAAACGTATCTTAATTCACTTTACATTATACTCTCATAGATGACTGCCAGTGCGCTGTCGACACGTTAGAGGAATAACCCTAAGACAACTGAAATCTTTATAGTATGTCCTTAGGAAACCTAATACACCAGCTACATGCTGACGAGAAAAAGATAATAAGAAGAATTGAGAAGATTCTGTATAAATTGAATGCCGTTGAAATAGCTATAGTATTATTTTTTTTTTCTTTTCTTTTTTTTGCTCTATCACAGTCCTCCAATTCGACTGGGTGGTATTTATAGTGTGGGGTTCCGGGTTGCATCCTGCCTCCTTAGGAGTCCATCACTTTTCTTACTATGTGCTCCATTTCTAGGATCACACTCTTCTGCATGAGTCCTGGAGCTACTTCAGCCTCTAGTTTTTCTAGATTCCTTTTCAGGGATCTTGGGATCGTGCCTAGTGCTCCTATGATTATGGGTGGTACGATTTCCACTGGCATATCCCATATCCTTCTTATTTCTATTTTCAGATCTTGATACTTATCCATTTTTTCCCTCTCTTTCTCTTCAACTCTGGTGTCCCATGGTATTGCGACATCAATGAGTGATACTTTCTTCTTGACTTTGTCAATCAATGTCACGTTTGGTCTATTTGCACGTATCACCCTATCCGTTCTGATACCATAGTCCCAGAGGATCTTTGCGTGATCGTTTTCTATCACTCCCTCAGGTTGGTGCTCGTACCACTTATTACTGCAAGGTAGCTGATGTTTCTTGCACAGGCTCCAGTGGAGGGCTTTTGCCACTGATTCATGCCTCTTTTTGTACTGGTTCTGTGCAAGTGCCGGGCATTCGCTTGCTATGTGGTTTATGGTTTCATTTTTCGTATTGCACTTCCTACATATGGGAGAGATGTTATTTCCGTCTATCGTTCTTTGAACATATCTGGTTCTTAGGGCCTGATCTTGTGCCGCTGTTATCATTCCTTCAGTTTCCTTCTTTAGCTCTCCCTTCTGTAGCCATTGCCATGTGTCCTCGCTGGCTAGTTCTTTAGTCTGTCTCATGTATTGTCCGTGCATTGCTTTGTTGTGCCAGTCCTCTGTTCTGTCTGTCATTCTCCTGTCTCTGTATATTTCTAAGTCTTCGTCTACTTTTATTAGTCCTTCTTCCCATGCACTCTTTAGCCACTCGTCTTCACTGGTTTTCAGATATTGCCCCAGTGCTCTGTTCTCGATGTTGACGCAGTCCTCTATACTTAGTAGTCCTCTCCCTCCTTCCTTTCGTGTTATGTATAGTCTGTCCGTATTTGCTCTTGGGTGTAGTGCTTTGTGTATTGCCATATGTTTCCTGGTTTTCTGATCTATGCTGCGGAGTTCTGCCTTTGTCCATTCCACTATTCCTGCGCTGTATCTGATTACTGGCACTGCCCATGTGTTTATGGCTTTTATCATATTTCCGGCGTTGAGTTTTGACTTGAGTATCGCCTTGAGTCTCTGCATATATTCTTTCCTGATCGTGTCCTTCATCTCTTGGTGTTTTATATCCCCTCCTTCTATTATTCCCAGGTATTTGTATCCTGTCTCATCTATGTGTTTGATGTTGCTCCCATCTGGTAGCTTTATCCCTTCAGTTCTCTTTACTTTCCCTTCTTGTATGTTGACTAAGGCGCATTTTTCTATTCCAAACTCCATCCTGATGTCCCCAGATACAATCCTTACAGTCTGGATTAGGGTATCTATTTCCTTGATGCTCTTACCATACAGCTTGATGTCGTCCATGAACATCAGATGGTTGATTCTGTTGCCTCTTTTCTTGAGTTGGTACCCAGCATCCATCTTCTGTAGTACTTTTGCAATGGGAATCATGGCTACTACGAAGAGTAGTGGGGACAGTGAGTCGCCCTGGAAGATACCTCTCCTGATATTAACCTCTGCTAGTCTTATTCCAGAGATTGTAAGTATTGTATTCCAGTTGCGCATTGTATTTTTGAGGAAGCGGATGGTGTTTTCCTCTGCCCCATATATTTTCAGGCATTCTATTAGCCATGTGTGTGGTATCATGTCGAAGGCTTTCTTATAGTCTATCCATGCCATGCTTAGGTTGGTTTTCCTTCTCCTGCTGTTCTTCATTACCATTTTGTCTATCAGGAGCTGGTCTTTTGTGCCCCTGCCCCTGCACTTTCCTTCTGCAGCCTTTCTGTTGGTGGGCGATGGTGTTTGTCTCCTCTAGGTAATTGTAAGACCTTTCACTGATGATACCTGTAAGTAACTTCCACATTATTGGTAGGCAGGTGATAGGCCTGTAGTTATGGCATATTTCCCTTACTCTTGTCTTTTTGTACTAAGGATGTTCTTCCTGTGGTCATCCATTTGGGTGCATGGTGATTTGAGATACAATGCTGGAGTTGTTCTGCTGTTCGTGGGTGTAGGGCCTTGAAGTTTTTGAGCCAGTATCCATGGACTTCATCGGGACCTGGGGCTTTCCAGTTTGGCATTTTCTTTAGTTTGGTGTCTGACTGTGTCTGTCGTGATCTCTGTGAATCTTTGTTTTATTCTCCCTGTTTCTTCTTCCTTGACTTCCTGGAGCCATGTTGCATGTTTGTGTGTGTACCGGATGCTCCAGATGTGTTTTTTCCCAGAGTCTCTTACTTGGTTCGGCTTCAGGAATTTCTTGGTGGTTGTCTTCCCCTCTTAGTTGGCTGTATAGTTTTTCTGGTTGGTTTCCGAATAGTTTGTTCTTTTGTTGGATCCCTATTCCTGTTCATGTACCGTTGGATCTTATGTGCTTTGGCCTTAAGCCTCTTGTTTTTACATCTTCTATTGTGCTGTTTAGTCCCCTCTCTTGTACTTTGTATTTCCTCGGTTGAGTTCCTCCCTTGTTTTCTTGCTTCTTAGCCCTTTTTTCTGCCATCTCTTTCAGTTTACTCACGTCAGATCTCATCACCATGATTTGCTTTTCCAGCGCCTTTTCCAAGGCGGTTGCTGTTTTGGTTTCTGTTGGGTTGGTTGTGCTGGTGGTTTGTGTTCGAATCCCCATCAGTTCTGCTACTAATCTTGCTCCTGCATATGTCAAGTTATTTGTTTCTGTGATACTGGTGGTGTGTATTATGCCCATTATTTCATTGACCTCACTTGTTTTCTCCCTTAATTTCTTGGTGTTGTTATTATTATTATTATTATTATTATTATTATTATTATTATTATTATTATTATTATTATTATTACAAAAGTAGTTTAACAAGACCACTGAGTCTTTCAGCTCTCATAGGGCTGGTCCGAAGGATTAGAATAAAAGGTCAAGAACTGGGACCAAATAGGTCATTCAGTATGATGCTGAATAGATTAAAACTAAATTAAATTAAAAACTGCACAAAGTCATATGCTTTCATACTGTAACACATACATATAAATACATCATTTGCTCATGCTTCCATACATACACACTTAAAAGGTATATTAATATTCAGAATAAGTCAAGTAACATTTAAAAATTTTGTTTTAAAATTCATTAAACGCTATAAGGTTTTCGTGTTTTTATTATTTACCTATTTTTATATTTCATTAATTATATCACAGTTCCTCATAAACAATAAAATCGGAACCACTGAAAATGTAAAAGATTCTGATCATAGTCAAGTGCGGAAAGCCAAAAACGGTTTAGATCAACTAGGAAATATTGTAACTGTGCAGTCTATTAAAAAAATATCAGCTCTTCATTAAAATTCGATACGCATGCCCGTCCCAAACCAGAATCGCGTGTTTAATCATAAGGCAGCTACGGAGGCAGTGCTTAATGTTATTCAAAAATAACATGAGTGTCGACGCGGGAAAAGTTCGAGCATTTTTCTCTTCGCAACTGTTAACAATATGTTCGCTGCGCGACAAAGCTCCAAACAACTATGTTCGCTGCGCGACCATAAACAACTATGAAAAAAAAAATTTGCAAGTGAACAAGTTCCCTTTTGTGGACACTATAAGGATGATTTGGGACGCTTTACCTATTTCCTTTCTCTCTTTGTGACGAACAAAGAAAAAGCAACCATCGGCTCATTTCCCCGCCGCCGGTCAATTGTGTGGGAGGATGGAAAGTCTGCCCGTTTGAGTTTAGACCTGGGAGCGGACGGACGTGAGTGACCTTGGAGGAAATCAAGCGACTTAGGTAAGCACTGCAGTGAACTGAGATTTTATAGACTAAGAGGGGGTTTCTGCTGATGAATAACAATTAATAGCTCAAGGGAGCAGTTAATATGATGAAAATACAGACTCATTCGACGAGTATCGTTAGGGATCACGTGCATAAATTTATGATGGCGTTCACCCTTCAGGAATGTAGTCAGCAGACCACGAGGGAATTGAGACAGACGGTCCTTACAGTGGGAGAGCAAACGATTTGGTAAATAAAAAGGGTATTATTTTTGTTAAAAGATCGCTATAATTTAATAATGAATTAATGCATAAGAGGTTGTTAGGGGTTAGACCACGGTGAAACGTGCTACGGGCCGGGATAACTGATTGTAGAATTCGCTCATGACATTTTTAATTCCTCGAAGTGCATGGTAATGCTTAATGCATATTTCCTAAAGATTCTATGTGCATTTATAGTTATCTTAATTATTGTGATAATGACTGAGAAACTGACTTCAATGTAAGTTAAGGGATTTACCTGTCTTAGTGTTAAGGAGTTATCATTGAACAAAAATGGCAAAATGGTCACTACTGTGAATATTTATGTTATGTTCATTTTTTCAGTGACCGATTGTAATAAAGGCAAGATACAGTCGATGTTTCAATGAAATACCCACGTAAGGCCATCCACAATGAGAAACGGTAATAAAGTGAAAAACCTAGTTTCTGAGGGCACTATCTTTTTTCTTGGGGTAAATTTCGATATGGTCGAGCTAACTACAAGAAAAACGAACTGTCTGGTAGTCAGTCACGCAATGGTTAAAAAGAAGATGGGGCTCTAAATGCCCGAAATATGAGCCTAATGTCTCCCCAGTCCTTTCAGTAAGCTCCTACATAACCGTCCTAGAAGATTTTATAACTTAGGGTTGACGTCTGTGGTAATAGAGACGCTATATATTTCTTACTATCTCTCACATTTCATCCATCAGTTGTCTACCTCTCAGTCTACTAATCTATTTCTTCTCTCATGCTATGCTGGAGAGAGAGAGAGAGAGAGAGAGAGAGAGAGAGAGAGAGAGAGAGAGAGAGAGAGAGAAGAAGAAAAAAAAAGCAATCTCTGAGAGGTAAATTACTCATCAAGTATATAATAGATGGATAGATGGATCATTATTTCCTAAAATGCAACCCAAAATTTCTTACCTTTCTTCAGAATTGTCATAGACACAATTCACCATAATTATGAGGTTGACTCGTCGTCTTTATGGAGGAAAACAGGAAACAGTTCGGGCCTGGATAAGAAGAAAACCAAAATAATAATAATAATAATAATAATAGACTTAAGTCAAGTTAAGCAACATTGGCTCTGGTCAGTCGTTGGATGGGTGACCGCTCTCCTCGGCGTTGATTCCTTGGGAAAGGATCTTTACCATAATTTCCTCAGTCTACTCAGCTGTAAATGAGTACCTATCCCTGATGGGGTAGGGTCCAGCTATGGGTTAAATAGCAAACTCAGCAATGATGGAAAGAAATGAAGGATTAAACGACACGACGTAAATGGAACGTCCTGGCAACAGAGGAGCTTCGTGGCGGTAAACCAGGTATTCGAACCCAATTGAAGGGGGAAGACGGTCAGGTACTTGGAGGTCGTCATCCAGCAACTGATCACCACAACGACAATAATCAACAGCCTGGAGATTGGAGCTACAGAGGCAAAAAGGAAGAAATGGACCAAGAGAAGAAAAATAAGGAAATATGGAGATGCTACATCAGAAGCAACCCGACGGAGAGGGAGGATATAGAAGAAGATTGGTCAACATCTGGAATGAGATAATAAAACACCCCCCAAACAGAGCAGAGGCTGGCAGACCAAGCAAGGAACATAAAGAAAAAGAACTGGCTCTCCCCTAACGAGAAAGAGAAGAACTGGAAAGGGAAATGTCACACGACAACGAATTAAACGAAGACGAACTGAGAGACGATGCCAAAGAAGACGACAGGGAGGATGAGGTACCAAACAACGACACACGAAGAAACACCGACGAAGTAACAGAGAGGACGGAATGGGTAGAAAAGAGTTTAGACAATGGATGGAGCCAGATACAGAGAGAACAAAGATCCCCTCCATGAAAGCCTACAACACCAAGAAATTAAGGAGAAAACAAAGAAGTGAGGTCAATGAAATACTGGGCATAATACAGACCACCAGTATCACAGAAACAAATAACTTGACATATGCAGGAGCAAAGATTAGTAGCAGAACTGATGGGAATTCGAACACCAAACCACAGCACAACCAACCCAACAGCAACCAAAACGCAACCTCCTTGGAAAAGGCGCCTGGAAAAGCAAATCATGGTGATGAGATCTGACTTGAGTAAACTGAAAAGAGATGGCAGAAAAAAGGCTAAGAAGCAAGAAAACAAAGGAGGAACTCAACGAGAAATACAAAGTACAAGAGAGGGGACTAAACAACACAATAGAAGATGTAAAACAGAGGCTTAAGGCCAAAGCACATAAGATCCAACGGTACATGAACAGGAATAAGGGATACCAACAGAAAACAAACTATTCGGAAACCAACCAGAAAAGACTATACAGCCAACTAAGAGGGGAAGACAACCACCCAGAAATTCCCGAAGCCGAACCAAGTAAGAGACTCTGGGTTAAAACATCTGGAGCAATCCGGTATCACACAACAAACATGCAACATGCTCCAGGAAGTCAAGAAAGAAGAAACAGGGAGAATAAAACAAAGATTCACAGAGATCACGACAGACACAGTCAGACACCAACTAAAGAAAATGCAACTAGAAAGCCCCAGGTCCGATGAAGTCCATGGATACTGGCTCAAAAACTTCAAGGACCCTACACCCACGAATAG
>NC_061089.1:75274521-75314521 GCF_015104395.2 Macrobrachium nipponense
TATACTAGCTGACCAAACCGGTGTTTGCCTGGGAAAACTGAATGACAGCTGATAAACTGTGTCTCACTCTTTCTCCAATTCTCCCTCACTCCATGTTTCTCCTCCCTAACACCGCCTCTTCTCTCTCTCTCTCTCTCTCTCTCTCTCTCTCTCCTCTCGCTCTCTCTCTCTCTCTCTCTCTCTCTCGTAGAATTCAATAACCTTTCCATCAGACTATGATATTATTCATCAGTGCTGTAAATAAATGAGACCATAGTTTTTCGTTTTAAAGGCCGAACGATTCCTATCCCAGCTATTAGTTGGTCTGTTGTAATTAATTCATATATATAAACAATAGAAATGATAATATTTAAATAAAGCTCTGTGCAAAACTTAACAAATACCAAATCACAACTGAGCCTGACTACTAAGATGAAAGTTTAAAAGATGAGATAGAAAAAGGAATAAATCGAAGGAATAATTTTTCTTTCCGTTACTCAAAAACTTTGTCGAATTTTCAATCCTATCGTAGACTAAAAAAGAAATGTCGTCTGAGGCCTCCTTATAATGGGAATAATCCAGTGGCATTAATACCCATTCAGTTGAACTTATACTATTTTCATGCTGCAAAACAACCTTGTATGAAACATTAAAACTAATAAGTATTATATTGCAAAGACACTTAAAATAGCAATTTTATTACCGGAGAAGGTCAGTTATAAGACACCTGATAAAAATTGTCGCTTAAAATAGACACCTTCCCGATTCAAGAAAAAGACTACATACAAAAGTAATAAGGCTGTTTAGAATCAATTTGCAAAATGGCCAAAGCAGAATACTGCAGCCACTCGGCATCTCGGCGAAGAATCTAATCTAATTGTGAGAAATATATCCCAAATCTTCAGCAGTGTTAAAAAGCAGCACCACACGACTCGAACAAATGTAGTCATAAAAATGCAAATATATTTTGTAGCATTTTGCATGCATAACATTGGTAGAGGAGAAAGGAAAATTGAATAAGTTGCATTTCTTGACGCTGCCAGATCAGGCTTTGGTAGCACGGGCTGCATAAGAAATCGCAAACCACTTTGTTGAGGGTGATAAATTCTTTAGTGACTTTTACCATGACTGGAAAATGAAGGAAATAGACCATAAAGACTGCAGCTTCTTTTACGAGAAACTTTGAGTGAATTGTGGACATATATTTCTGATTCTGGTGAGGCAATGCTGCAATTCAGAAGCAGTAACAGTAAAGAAGAAACTATGAATTTTATTGATGGATAACCGACCCAGTTATGTTTGGGTGTTAATGTTTATGGTCAAGAGATATGCACATTAATTAGTAGGTTTTAGATAAATCAGCAAACTTCTTCCAACACTCACGGAAATGATAAATGTAATCTGAGAAACGTTATCCGCCACATAAGTTAAGCCTCTTTAAGTGATGACGTATGCAATGGGTTTTTAATTAAGAGCCTGTTATCGAGTGAAATTGGGCAAAAAGAGGCTATCATATCACGCCCACGTCTATTAAGAACTTTTCGACTTTTAGTCAAATTACAAAGCGGAAAGTAGATCAGTCTATGTTCCTCGAATCCTGCAGTAGGTCAGGTTGAATGATTTTAAGCTGGGTTAGGTTTGTCTTGTTATCAGATAAACCTATGATTTTTTTTTTAATTTCCAAGGAAATAAAAGGTACATTCTTCCGCAATATTGACATGGGTTGGTAAAGAGCAGGTAGCAGATAGGTCTTGCTACTTCACTTTAGCTTTTCAAGTTGAGTTTATATTGATATCCTCGTGAAAACTACTTTGACCAAGTTTTAGGTGACCCATAAACAATTCAGGCATTCATTCCTCTTATTATAGGTATGTGAACAACTCTATTCTGTATTTAGACAATATTTCGGAACTTTGTAATTTCGCCTGGAAAGGAAAGTCACTGATATATCGCAGATATGTTTTTCGCCAAAATAAATGAATACATAAATAAAGGCTTGCCACTATAGCCTTGTTTTTTATCTTTTTTTTTACCTGGTGGTTCAACATATATACCAGTTGCTGCTATCTTATGCATAAAAGAGGAATGTATTGGAAAGCCAAAAGTAAAAAAAGTCCTAGAAGTGTATACGTGAGCGATGACAATAGACTATTAACAACTATGATTTATGGCCAAAGATACATCCACAAGCGGACGAAGTACTGCAGCATAAACGAAACAATGATGACAATGCAACAAAAGGAAAAATGCTTCATAAGATTAATGAAACTGCAACACGCGAAATAACAAAGTAAAAAATGCGCCATCAAGTTTCTGTACAGCAGCGACAGCGTGTAATACCATATAAGCCGCGGCCCACGAGACTTTAACCTTGGCCCAGTTGTGGCCTATCCTATAATGTTGCCAGAAGCAATTTATGGCAAGCTCTAACCTTAAATTAATTGAAAACTACAGAAGCTAGAAGGGTACAATTTGGTATATTTGATGGTTAGAGGGTGGATGATCAACGTACCAATTTGCAGCCCTCTAACCTCTGTAGTTTTTAAATAAATGAGGGCAGACAGACAGACAAAGCCGGCACAATAGTTTTCTTTTACAGAAAACTAAAAAGTACAGGCAAAATAATGTAGCGCAGATGGAACACAAAAACAAGCTAAATAATACGACAGATGGAACGCTACAGCACAAGCTAAATTATGAGCTCCTCAGTGGCGTGATCGGTATGGTCTTGACTTGCCACCTCGGTGGTCGCGAGTTCGATTCTCAGGCAATCCACTGAGGGGTTAGAGATGTGTATTTCTTCTGGTGATAGAAGTACACTCTCGACGTGGTTCGGAAGTCACGTAAAGCTGTTGGTCCCGTTGCTGAATAACCACTGATTCCATACAGCGTAAAAAACACCATACAAACAAACAAGCCAAATAATGCAGCACAGCATAAACAACTATATTTAGGCAAAATAGGTCAGTGCAAAATATACAACAATTTGAGAGAGAAAAACTGCGAAAAGCTGAGTGATGCAACATACTCGTACAGCTAAAATAGAACCCCGCTGAAACAGCAACACAGTGGAAGCACTTGAAGAATGTTCGGCTCCAGGACGAGCTAAAAATTTCCCCAACATTAATATCCATAAGAGGAAGAAGAGGAGAGAAAATTCGAATGAGCACATCTTTTTTTTTCTTTCTCTTGAAGAAACGTGGAGATGATGAGGCGGAGGCGGGAAGAAGAGAGTAAAAGTATCGCCGAACACATTGTTTCTGGCGTTATCTTCCTCCGGGAAATGAAAGTCTGCCCAAAGGTAGAGGTTAATGGACCGGAAGGAGCGAAATTCTTTTATCAAGGAGAACAGAGTAAATGCTTCGGGAGGAATCGGCAAACAAGGCGGAATCCAGGTAGGCCCAAGTCTGGATTTTTGGAATTTTTGGGAAACTGGGATGATTCTGAGGAAATGGTGAAGGAAGAACGTACAGAAGTAAAGAGCCTGGACGAATAATGGAGAATGGAGATGAACTTGTAAATGCTGGAGAAGGAAATAGCTTAAGGTTCTCGTTGTTTTATCACAGAAAATATTATTAATTTGATACATTCAATGACGTTAAAAGTACAGAAATGTCTTCGTATGTTATAATTATTTAACAAACGTCAAAACAGTTCATTTTAATTTGGGCATCTATTACCATAGCTATTGCAATGTCAATTTTAGTATCACATTAGGAAATCTGCCTCTTTCACTTATTGTAATACTACCTCGGTTTCATAAGTTTCTCTCTCTCTCTCTCTCTCTCTCTCTCTCTCTCTCCTAAAGCTTGCCATCTATCCCAATAGCTCTTCATTTTGTTTCCCCTCCTCACAAATTTGTAGTGATATCTACCCGACCACGATTTCGCTTTCCTTAACAACACTTTGTTGTCAGGGACCGAGATTTACAATCGCATCACTTATACACATTACGTATGGTGTTGTCTCCTCTGCCATATCTTTCTCTGTTCTTTCCTTATTTCATATTATAGTCGGCGTCTATCTTACATATTAACCTTTAATAATGTTAAGGGGGAAAATCTAAACTCGTACTTGAAAGTTTTCAGCATTCGTCAGTGATTTTCACTAAAGAAATATATACTAAATAGATAGAAATCTTAACGTAGACGATGTATTGCAATAGGGTAATTCTGTTCTTAATTCCGAATGATTATTTAGTTATTTGCAGAAAGGTACCGTGGATGTCTTCCCTTCATGTAACTTCGTCATGTACTGCGGTGGATTATTCACGTTTCGTTATTTCGATTTTGTTTAATTATATCTGCATGTTTAATCATTACATAATTATGTCTGGTAGATATAATTAAACGCATTAATGAGGTAAAAAGTAATAATGCAGCTGTTAGTAAAAAAAATATTGCCTTGTTAGAAAAACAAGCAAACTGTAGAAAACGGGGAATTCTGGCCAGGGGGATTTTGTCCTACGGGGGATTTTGTCCTCCGGGGGATTTTGTCCTGATACCCCCACTGACAGTCACTTGTAGGATGATACGAAGAGTTGTCAACGTCCTTGCTTCTGATCACATGCAGCTAATTCCAGGACCCTGGCTAATTGGAACCACCGACCGCAATTACCCCCGACTAAAGTTTAAACTTGTTCTGATTAATAATACAATCATACAAAAATATAATAAAATCCAGACACCAACTGTAATATGTTCATTGTTGGATGATTTAAAATAAGTTCAAGTTTATCAGTGATTTAATTCAATGTAATATTCTTTTCAAAATATGTAATTAGATATCCTGTATACACTTTTATTGAATTTAGACTAGAAATTATTATTTGGTAACAGCATATCTTTTAGAATAGGAAATTTATAAATTATTGAAGCAACACATATATATTATGTATATATTACATATATTTTTTCTTATGTAAGTCGTCCTATTCGACTGGATGGTGTTTATAGTGTGGGGTTCCGGGTTGGAATCCATCACTTCTCACCCTGTGCGATGTTTCTGAAAGCACACTCTTCTGCATGAGTCCTGGAGCTACTTCGGTATCTAGTTTTTCCAGGTTCTTTTTCAGGGATCTCGGGATCGTACGAAGTGTTCTTATGATTATGGGTACAATTTCCATTGGCATATCCCATATCCTTCATATTTTTTTTCAGGTCTTGATACTGTAAGGTATTAGGGTGTTTCTGTTATTTGAGTTTGTACAGCCTTGTGTGACTTGCTGTTTTACCTTCCCTCCTGTGTTTTTGATTTTGTTGAAGCGAGGTGACGTTTGCCGCCTGCTCCTGTTTTATTTTTGAAACGGTTAAGAGTAGCACAATATTGACATGTTATGTTCATGATGGTGTCTGGCAAATGTATAGCCCTGGTGATTTGATTATGATATATTTTAGCTTATGCTGATGTTGGGAAATCGTATGGCCCTGCTTGATTATTTACATGCTTTCGTTCACTATTTAATTGCTGCTGTATTTTTCATTTTTATTACTTTTGGCTGCACTCTTCAATCACTGTAAATATGTATATGGATATGTACAGGATTTAAAATTAATAGATAGGCATAAGGTATTTTGCTGGTTTATTTTGCTACCTCCTCCTCGTTTTGCTTTTGGACCCCTTAGTCTCTCCAGTTCCAGTTTTGTTTTGTAATTGAGAACTGATGAACCAAGAGTGGTACATAACAATACTTATATATTTTTTCTCTTTCTTTCTCATCTACTCTGGTGTCCCATGGTATTGTGACATCAATGAATGATACTTTCATCTTGATTTTGTCAATCAACGTCACGTCTGGTCTATTGGCATGAATCACCCTATCTGTTCTGATACCATAGTCCCAGAGGATCTTTGCCTGATCATTTTCTATCACTCTCTGAGGTTGGTGTTCGTACCACTTATTACTGCAAGCTAGCAGGTGTTTCTTACGCAGGCTCCAGTGGAGGGCTTTTGCTACTGAATCATGCCTTTTTTTGTACTGGTTGTGTTCCAGACATGCGCTTGCTATGTGGTTTTGGTCACGTCTTTCATATTGTACTTCTGTTATTTCCATCTATTGTTCTTTGAACATATCTGGTTCCTAGTGCCTGATTTTTTTCTGCTGTTAGCATTCCTTCTGTTTCTTTCTTCAGTTCTCCCCTCTTTAGCCATTGCCATATTTCATTACTGGCCAGTTCTTTAGTCTATCTCATGTACTGTCCATGCATTGGTTTGCTGTATGTTACTGGGTCTTCGTTTACTTCTACCAGTCCTTCTTCCCATGCACTCCTTGACCACTCATCTTCACTGCTTTTTAGATATTGCACCAGTGCAATATGTTGATACAGTCCTCTGTGCTTATGCTTATTAGTCCTCTCCTTGCTTCCTTTCGTCTTATGCATAGTCTGTATTTGATCGTAGGTGTGGTGCTTTGTGTGTTGTCCTGTATTTCCTAGTTTTCTCGTCTAAGCTGCAGAGTTCAGCTTTCGTCCACTCCAATACCCCTGTGCTGTATCTGATTACTGATACTGCCCATGTGTTAAGGGCTCTTGTCATGTTTCCGGCGTTGAGTTTTGGCTTGAGTATCACCTTAAGTCTCTGCATATATTCTTTCTTGATCGTGTCCTTATCTCTTGGTGTTTTATATCCTCTCCATCTATTATTCCAAGGTATTTGTATCCTGTCTCATCTATGTGGTTGATGCTCTTCCCGTTTGGTAGTTTTATTCCTTCAGTCCTTGTCACTTTGCCTTTTTGCATGTTGACCAGGGCCCAATTTTTCTATTCCAAACTCCATCCTGATGTCCCCAGATACAATCCTTGCAGTCTGCATTAAGGTGACTATTTCTTAGTTGCTGTTACCCTACAACTTGATGATTAATTCTGTTGCCTCCTTTCTTGAGTTGGTACCCAGCATCCATCTTCTGCAGTACTTTTGTCATGGGAATCATGGCTTCTATTAAGAGTAGTGGGAACAGTGAGTCTCCTTGAAAGATCCCTCTCCTGTTGTAACCACTGCTAGATTTATCCCAGAGCTTATAAGTACTGTATTCCAGTTAACGGTTTGTATTTTTTAGGAAGTTAATGTAATGGTGTTTTCCTCTGTCCCATATTGTTTCAGGCATTCTATTAGCCATGTGTGCGGTATCAATTCGAAGGCTTTTTTGTAGTCAATCCTTTCCATGGTTAGGTTGGGTCTCCTTCTCTTACTATTCTTCATTACTGTTTTGTCTATGAGGAGCTGGTATTTTGTGCCTCTACATTTCCTTCTGCAGCCTTTCTGTTAGTGGGGATTGGTGTTTGTATCCTCTAGAAGTCTAGGTAGTTGTATAGCCTTTCATTGATGATATCTGTTAGTAACTTCCACTTTATTAGTAGGCAGGTGATAAGCCTGTAGTCAGTTGCTATATCTCCCTTGTTCTTGCCTTTCTTAAGCATATTATTATTATTATACATGTTATTAATATTATTAAGTCTAAAAGCTCTACAAGTTGAACAATTTAGAAGCAAGTTCAGCAGAATGGAGTTTAAATATTATTGAAATGATTAAAAAGAATAACAAATTAATTTCAGCTAAGTATAATTCAGTAAACAGATAATCACATGCGTACAGAAGCAGTACTCCTTAACAGAAAATCCTCAAATTAGTCACAGACTCGTAATGGCATAACACGCTCTTCGATCATCATTGTGAATTTTTGGAAAGCGGTTTTGCAATGGTCACATCGGCTTAAATACCAATTACTCTAAATGTGACAGTAATTCTTCCTCATAAATCCAGGTCAAATATCGTGAATTATTGCCCAAGAATTATTCTTGACTTCAATTTGCATCTCATGAATATATAACAAGGCCTGACCCTCTTGTGTATCTCGACTAAATAAACACTATTCTCTCTCTCTCTCTCTCTCTCTCTCTCTCTCTCTCTCTCTCTCTCTCTCTCTTCACAATTCTTCAAGATTTTATGTTTACTCATCCTTCTCTGTTTGTCTCCATGCATTTATGTCTGTCTGTCCGCCTACAAATGACATATGGACTGGAGAAAGTGTCAGTGGCAGCTGATTTTCTACTCAGGAATGAATAGTGAAAAGATGAAGAAGTGTAATATATATATGAGTCTTATCACATCACAGCGATTCATTTATACACATTAAGCTATAAATGTCCTTTAATATCTAATTCGGGATTAATATATTTTCATTCATATATGTTAACCGAAGGGGATAGCCTTGTGGTTAAAAGCGCTACACTGTACTTTCTTAATTCTTGGTTCTGCAGTTCGCGCCCATGAATCGAAGAATTTCTTACCAACTAGAAAAATTCTCCTTCGGTTAACACGTATGAAAATATATTTATTCCGAGGTAGAGCGAATTAGATATTAAAGGACATTTGTAGCTTATATTGATTATTTAAGTAATATTTTTTATTTACACTCGTGACATTTTTATACTAACTAATATTATCCCAATATTTTTCATTTACACATGTGACATTTTTATGCTACCTATTATCCCACAAATATCAGGTAATGTCGGATTAACAGTACCTTTAAATAACACCCATGGAACAGAGTAGTAATTGATGCGTGCATCTGGCCATACCAGGATCCAGCCTTGGGAGTTTTGTTGCCAAATGCTGAAATTAGCCCTCTATCTGTGTTTCTAAACTACCAATAGAGTCGACGGTGTGTCACTGATCCAAAAGGCCCTGCCTGAATCCTCGCTGGCAGCAGATGCTTTCAACAGTTACAGTTCCTCTTGGTGTAAGTTATTCCCAGGGTACAGTAATTCGATATTGAGTGATAACTAGGGCATATATATATATACACACACACACACACACACACATATATATTATATATATATATATATATATATATATAGATATATTATATATATATATATATATATATACATATATATATATCATTCGAGCTACAAATGTCCTTTAATATCTAATTCGCTCTACCTCGGAAATGGTTAAAATTATAGTATTTATGCAAACAAGTAGTAAAACAAAAGTTTCATGATGTTACTTAACTATATAGTAGAGATGCACAATGGACACAAGACAGTTTGATGCTGCAGGCAGACGGGCCCGTTGCACAGCAAACATGCCGTGTTTGTCTTGTGGTCTTCCCTAGATGGGTAGCTTTGGCAGCAAACATGCTTGGGCAGCTGGACATGGCCAACGGCAGGAGGCGGTCTGTGTTCAAGCTCAGCCAGCCTGAACATATCCGCAATCAGCACACGGAGTTGCTTGGACAAGTTGGTCAGTGTGTAATACCGATGACTTACAAGGGGAGCACAAAATTCAAGGGTGACCTCCTTGAGGAACCTTGGCTTTGTCAAACTCTTTGACGATGGCAGGGATGAATAGAGAATATAAGAATTCACCATAATTATATTCACTATCCCATAGGAAAGACAAAGTGGCCAGCGTCGTGTCTTACGAACACAATTTGATGTAGAACACATCTGATCAAATGTGTCTACACCCCCTTTTGTGGCACATAGAACATCTGAAGGTCTGTCTTCCTTCTCTTGATCTCAGACGGATCATGATGCAGGGAACTCAACAGCATCACCTTTTTAGTTCTGCTGACTTGTTGACACTGAAGAGTCAACTTGTGTTTAAAATTGAACACGGCCACTGAGTCCTTGACGGGAAGCACCTTCTCGGAAAGTTCCTAAGGAATATAAGGTTTCTGCCGAATGGTGCCAATACAAATACATGCCATCGTCATTGAGTGCCAAGGTGAGCGGTAATGTCGTGAAGAAGTTATCTGTCGTCACTGTGGAGCCCCTTCAGCGAGAAGGTTGCACAAGCTCCGTCGTGAAAACTTCTAACTTCTGTCCTCTCGGCACCCTGACTGTGTCCTTCCCCAAGTACGCATTACACATGTGATGCGAATCGACATCACACGCCAACTGGCTTGATGCTGTACCTATAGGAAGAGAGAATAACATTAGTATCTAAAAAAGTAAAATTATATCAAATAAAAAGTAAAATAAAATCAAGTTAGTATGTATGTAATATATATATATATATATATATATATATATATATATATATCCATAGATAGATACAGATAACGTATTTTATATTTTATACAGATAAAATATCATTTTCATTTTCTTATTCCTTATTAACCTTATAATTACCTAGATTAAAGAAACAATTATAAATAAATAAAAAAAGCAATTACATGAAAAAAAAACGAAATGTAAATCTGTGACTTACTTCGCTGGTTTACTGGGGATGTACATCCTGAAGGGACAGCGGCCCCTAAATGGAACGAGCTGCTCATCAATGGTGAGATGGGGCCCTGGGGAGTAATTCTTCTGACAATTAGACACCACATGGTTGAAGAGTTCCCAAATGGGGGCAAAGCAATCTGTCTTACCCTCTCCGCTTTGGTGGCTGAATTGTTGAACCGAAGAACTCTTGTCAGCAGGGCAAAACAACGCTCACTCATGGTACACCTATACAAAGGATTGCCCTCTGTAAGGTCCCACATGTCACTCATTGTGGTATGATTGTCTGCCCTCACTGCCGACATTATTAGAATTCCAATGAATGCCTTATTCTCAAAAGGGCAAGGCGCTCATCAGAACACAAAACAATCTCGATGAGCATGTGGTCAGAAGAAAATAGCGAGAATATACCGCATGGGTGGGACCCCCAGGTTCAATCCTCGGCATAAACATGCGGGGAAGAGAACGGTTTGGGTCTCTGTGCCAACGGGTCCCATCACGACCCTCAACAACCTCAGGTTCAACACACTGGATAGGAGCACCCTTGGCTGGCTGGAGGTTACCCCGCCTCCTCTTCCTGCTCCTAACATCGACCGGGGTCAGCGTGTCCTCAGCTCGAGAGGTTAACGGTCCTGGTGTAGGCGTCGTGCTGGTTAGTGTTGTTGTAGTAACAACGATGGGCACAGTCCCAATAACCCCCAATGACTCCCCCCCGTCGTCATCGTCCCCATCCCTCTGGGAGAGGTCTAGAGGTACAGCCTCCTCTTCCCTCTCCTCATCTCCCTCCGAAACAGCTTGTTCTGCATCCCGGTCATCATCGTCCTCCTCTTCTACAAAGATGGCGGTTGCCTCCTCCTCGCCTTCCAACTTGTCAACCTCCAGGTTGTCCTCAACGTCACTTTCAAATTCATCGAGAAGTGCGTTGATTGCAGCCTCACCCAGGATTGCTGTCGTCTGGAGGCCATTGGTGATAACTGAAAAAAAGGCAAAACATTAGAAATGAGCACTTGAAGGAAACTCGAACATATGGCAATAATGCTACATAAACCATCCACCCACATATTTACAAAACTTTACTAATTAGCTAATATGCACACTGTTCTATATAAGCAAGGTTTACCTAATAACTTTCTTTTGTAAAAAAAAAAAAATCAGATATTTGCACTTGAAGGAAATTGGACCATATGGCAATTTAGGGCATCTCAGCCAATGCCCCGGGCAAGCACCTGATAAACACACCATCCTCCCACATATTCCAATAAAATACAAAACTATACTAATTAGTTATTATGCACACTGTCCTACATGAATTTAGTAAGCAATAACTTTGCTTTTTGCAAAAAACACAAAATTTGGCACTCAAAGGGAAATGGACCATATGGCAACTTAGGGCATCCTCCCACATATTCCAATAATAAAACAAAACTTTACTAGCATGAACACTGTTCAATATGCAAGGTTTACCTAATAACTTTGCTTTTTGCAAAAAACCAGAAATTAGCACTCGAAGGAAAATGGACCATATGGCAATATATGGCATCTCAGGCACTCCCAAGGTCACACACCATCCTTCCACATATTCCAATAATACAAACTATACTAATTACCTATTATGCACACTGTCCTACATGAATTGAGTACGTATTAAGTTTGCTTAAAAAAAAAAAAAAAAAAAAAAAAAAAAATTGGCCCTTGAAGGGAAATGGACCATATGGCCATATACGGCATGTCAGCCAATGCCAAAGGCATTCATATGATAGATACATCATCCTCCGGCATATTCCAATATTACAAAACTCTGCTAGCATGAACACTGTCCAATATAACTTTGCTTTTTGCAAAAAAAAAAAAAAAAAAAATTGGCACTTGAAGGAAAATGGACCATATGGCAATATATGGCATCTCAGCCACTCCCAAGGTCACACACGACATAGACACACCATCCATCCAGACTTTCCAACACAACAAAGACACATGACTATGCACATTGTTCATTGAGAAATGGTTACGTAATAACTTTGCTTTTCGATCACCTACCTGTTAAGGGTGAGTGCAGGTCGATCTCGACCCGAGCGATTCTCAGAAAAGGGGGAAGCACTTGAGGCAGACATAGGCAGGTCTAAACACGACTGTGGCTTGTAGAAGAGTGACTGCTTGCAGGTCGATCACACCCAGATTCGACACAGGCGATGATTTATGGAAAAAAAACATGTTTTTTGAAACACGCCACGGGTTGTG
Organism: Macrobrachium nipponense; assembly: GCF_015104395.2. Lineage (NCBI taxonomy): Eukaryota > Metazoa > Arthropoda > Malacostraca > Decapoda > Palaemonidae > Macrobrachium > Macrobrachium nipponense. The sequence continues at coordinate 75,286,974 of NC_061089.1, forward strand.
TGTCGCACCTATCCAGGGTTAATTAAATGAAAACTCAACAGCTGAAGCCCTACTTCAGAGTAAGGAAAGATTATGTAAACAAGGGTTAGCTTAATGAAGTATATTACACGACAGATTACGTGAATAGATTATATAACACCTGAAGGGTGACAGGGACATTAATGTCCAATAATCAACAGATAATTATTCTGGGTTGATTGTAGATCAGGTAAATACGTGGCTAGGCTTGACAGGACATGTGGAAATGATTTGAGCACGGAACAATGGGGTACCACAGCACGAAGGGCTAGAATCCAACGTCCACAGCAGTACTACACAATGGCACATCCGTAACGGGTAGTGGTTCTGTGAATAAAAGTGCGAAACACGTGATCAGGGATCAAGGCAAGTTGAAGCCAAGTACTGAGCTCCCGATCTAGTTGTTATGGCTCTTACGTTATAGATATATGGCATTACTGAATCACATATAAAGGAAAGTTACGTTATTTAACAATGAGGGAATTGATACACTATTACGTTACGTTAGTGAACTCTAATCACTATAGGTTATCTCAAACACAAAGGGAACAGTGAATGCAAAGCACTTGTTTCTCGTGTTTTTTATCTGTTTGTGTATTTATTAACTGTTTTACCTTATTTCCTACATGTGTTGACTGATTTGTCATTAGTCATTTTTTAGTTTAATAGTTCATCTTCACTCGAGTTTTTTTTACTATTTCACTTTGTGTATCTTCTCTTGAATCTTTTTATTTGTTTTAATATATTTATTTATATTTAGACTTTTTTCGTTGTTAATTTCCCGTAAAGTATCGTAAATAATGATAGTGCAGATACAATATCAGTTAAACTAATATAAATGTTCCTTTATCAGTATTTATATATTGAACGATAAACAGACTTAAAAACTGATTGATCGGAAGATAATGTTGAAAATATTTTTGAAAATGTATATAATTCATAACGTCTCTTACAAAAATTGTAAAGTAAAATTCCTTTGATGTTTTTGTGGTATGAAAAATGGATCTTGGTTACTGAATGGCCCTCATAAATTTATTCTTTATTTGAGAGTATGTCTCATTTTTAAGAAATACGATCTATAACGGAAAATTGCTTCCACGAACCTAATGAATTGTTATGGTCAAAGAGATTATTAGTGTCATGATTACGTTCACGAGCAATGACACTTGGCGTGATAATCTAGTCGGCATCTGGGTGAACTGGTGACCCACTGACCTCGATCGTTCTTGATCTTTAATAACAGTGCTTATTCTAAAAGCATTTTGAGTACAAGGTATACAAATTATTATTCAACAAACCGTAGTTAATTCAGATTCCGAAAACGTTGGAACACTTGAGAATGATAAGAGATGTTGCAACTGTAAGGGACTCAATCAAAGTTGTATAAATAAAGGTAAATAAATTGTACAGTGGAATGAAATATTTGTACAGTAAGGAAAAAGGAAGAAAAGATGAAAAAAAAATGACTTACTATAATCGATATCTTAGTAAACATATTTTAGAAAACTTCTTCAATAGTGTTGTATTCTAGAACACTATTCATTGATGTCCAGCTAATTGAGGAACCCAGACATATTTCTGGCAATAGATTAAACCTCATATTCACAGGTGTTCAAGCTATTGTCAAGTCGAAGTTCTGTGAATATAGTATAGGCACTGATCATTGCGCCATTGAGCTGGACATAACTGTCAATCAGTATATTCCAATTGTCACCATTGGAAAAAAGCTTTGGCTGAAATCTAGAGCCAACTGGGATCTCATCATTGAAGTTGCAAGCAGGTATTATATAAATAAATACCTGGAAAGTAGTCTCTATAAAAACAGGTGTTTCTCAACTTAATAAGACGAAGATACTGAGATCCAGTTTACTTTCAGAGAGTAGAAAAAATTTATATCTCTTTCTCGTTGCAAATATCTTTTATATAAACTTTAAGCCCTTGAAAAGCAGATCGCTATGAAGCCCCTTTATTTGGTTGTCGGTTTTCCATTTCAGAAAAACCGTTGGATAAGCGTTGGATCGCGAAAAGTTTATTTTGGGTCGCTTCATGTTTGCATGCCGCGTTAGGTTTCAAGCTTTCTGCTTTTCATTCATTTGCATCTAAATATATGTGTGTGTGTGTGTGTGCATACGAATTTTAAGCCAAGAAAGTTTATTGTCCACTTCACTGTACCTTGGGAGGAACAGACATCCAAGGGGAACTAACATTGATAAGTTCTTCGCTCCTCGGAAGGATTTGAACCTAGCCCGGTTTAGACACAACAGTCAGTGACTTGGACCACCCAGCCATAAACGATATTTGTATACAAAAAAAGTTTTGAGTATGTATGTGAGACTCACATATACATATGTATATCAGCAGCCAAAATGCCCTCTAAACTTATCAAGTTCTTCATAGTTTTTTTTTTGATACGCTTGCCGCTACCAAGCCTAAGATCCTAGTAGAACAGTATGAAGACATTTTGAGGTCGTAGTAGGATTCGAACTCGCATCCTGAGTAACTAGAACATGGTAGTGTGCGTGACGTCGTTCTGGTACTCCATGTACGGGTTCTAATTCTGCTATGGGCATCAGTAGGCTTTGATGTGACAAACGTATCAAAAAGTGCGTAGAAATCGAGAAGAAGGCATTGTGGATTATATACGTATATCTTTCTTGTGCTAAGCAAGAGCGTCCATGTTTCAGTTAGTATTAAGAACAGTTGTTAAATCAAGTAAATTGTTTTCCTTGTATGCTAAGCTTAAAAAAAGTAAAAGAAAAAACTAAAAAATAAGTGAACTTAAAAACCGACAATCGAAACCCATTTACGTGCTGGGCGTCCGCCTGCTTTTGTACACAGGTTAATTTTTTATGAATTCCACGTCGTTTAAACAGCCATTTAGAATGAATGGCTCTCAACCAATAACTGTCAAGGACTTGGAAAGCTACCCACCTATTGGGTTGTTTTCATGCCAGCTTATCAGCCAAGTCCAAGAAAAAGAACAGAAATAACGGAAGGACGAGAAGCAGGAATAAAAATAAACACTGCTGCCAAAAGGTGAATCAGGATTTATTTCTTTCATTGACTTTTTTTTTTTTTTGTCAGTATATGGACGTGAACCATTAGGAAGTATATCGTGAGGTGTTCGTAAGTACTTGTATCCGTTAGGACGCAATCAACTTTTGGTGGAGACTATGAAACGAAATTAGGATCCTTAATATATATAAGGCTTTCCTACAAAAGTAATTTGAACATTTTATTATGTAATCCAGCCGGTGCAAATAGCAGAATAACCGATATGTCAAAAATTCACGAAAATTGTCCATCTTTTTAGGAGTTGATGGTCAGTACCCGCATCTAATATTATGAACCTAATCCCCAGTAGGGGAGCAGTGCCGTCAGTGCACCTATGCGGTGCACTGTAGGCATTACTTAAGGTTCTTTGCAGCGTGCCTTCGGCACCTCCCTGCAACCCCTTTCTTTCCTTTTAATGTATCTCCATTCATATTTTCTTTCTTCCATCTTAATTTCCACCCTCTCCTAACAATTTCTTCATAGTTCAACTGCTTCGAGGTTTTCCTCCTGTTACGCCTATCAACCCTTTTACTGTCAGTTTCTGTTTCAGCGCTGAATGGTCTCATAGGTCCCTGTGCTTGGCCTTTGGCCTAAATTCCTCATTCAATTCAATTCAATTCAATCCAATATTACGAAGCTAATCGTGATTGGCTCAAAATACTTCTAAGGACTCACCTTTGTCTTCTGGTATATCGGCTGCTTACACAATTTTATACTGTCAATCCCCCAAACAAGGCTATTGGTCGAAGTCAGTAGTCGCCAGGTATTTTTGTACGGAAGCTTGTATTTTAGGACCTTCTGCTCCAGAACTGCGGAATTCTCTTATTTCATCTCTGTTTCGTCTGTTAGTTGTTTTTATATTTATATTCTCGTCCTTGGCTTTTTCAAGATTGATCAGGTTGTTTCAGCATGAGCTGCCAAGTCTCCCTCTTTGTGTGTGCGCATATATATATATATATATATATATATATATATATATATATATATATATATACATACATGTATATATATATATATATATATATATAATATATATATATATATATATATATATATATATATATATAATCACTGGTTGTAAATGTTGACCGTTTGTATCTTTATAGCTAAGGCATTTTCAGAGGACTGATACAGTGCAGTAAAAATATACAGTCCACCGTATTCTAGGGGCCAGTTCAAACGATCACACAGACCGTTGGAAACCAGACATTCAAATCGGAGAGGGGAGACTATAGTTTCCAACGGCCCCTATACTGTTCCACTATAATAAATATTAATTTCCTCTTCTATGTATCGGTCTCGTGAAATGTCTTAGATGTCGAGATTAAAATTTGTCATCTTTTACACCCAAATTGCATAAATAGATCCAGTGTCATTGAGATATATAATGCAATATACATACATGCATCCATACATACACGCGCGGGTATATTAAAGAATATGGTCAAATTTACACCCAATTTCCATAATAATTCTCCTATATATATATATATATATATATATATATATATATATATATATATATATATACACACACACGCCAGGGTATATTCACCATACACATTTTCATCTTTGGTGCTAGAAGATACAGACCTTAGGTTTTCCAGCAAGTTATAAGGAGTGAGGTTGTTGGTGCCACCCTTTTCTTGCCCGTACTGGACGATGTTACCCATATTAAGTTTAGTGCCTGGGTCAGCAAGCCGGGAACAAACCGTGGTCCTAATGGACGTGACGCGAGCACTGCACCACTCACATTCTATTTATACATTGGTTGATGGGCGTATCTAACATTTCTAGAAGACTTAAGTCATTTAATGTATTAATAACTGAGTCAATAATCTTAACTCTTTTTTGTTTGTTTGTTTGTTTTGTTTTTTTGTTTTTTTGTGACAGTAAATAAACGGGATAAACAGTAAAGCAATAACGATCAAATTGACATATATCTTTGCAAGGAGACTTGTAAGTCGTTTCTATCCAGTTGATTGAAGTTTATTCCTCAGCTTGATTTTATATAAACCTTTCATCCTTTTTGAAACAGTGCCTTTGCAGTGTTTATAGCCGTAATGCTATTAGTGTGCTAAGCCGTTTTTATTTTTCTAGTAAAAGGTATGCTGCATTAGACATTTGCATTTCATTAATTAATAAATAAAGTCTTTGTATATTTCCAAGCGCCTGAAAGTCCTCGTGGACTAAATGGACGTTTGCTCAGCCATTTACGTTTTCAAGTCCGGAAAACACTGAAGCTTTTCAATCTAGGAGACTTCCGCTTTTTCTTCATAATTTATTATATATGTTAACATTATACGGGGAGTCCGCTTTTGCTTCGTAATTTATGATACGTTATGTTAACATAACTCGGGGAGTCTGAAAAATTTCACAGAATAAACGTATGATCGTTTAACCCTTTTTTAATTTTTCTGAAAAATGAAATATTGATATTTTCTTTGCACTAATGTTACGCTGAAGGAATTCAAAGCCCATGCAAACTTTCCAATGATACATTCGATTTTAATGGATTACTTTTATTTTTATGTTAAAGAAAATATTGACGTCTCAAGGAAAATGATGAAATAACAGAATGGTCCTGGTCTCTCTGAGAACAAAGGTAATCTGTATAACAGGTAGTTTTTCATATTGACTCATTGAAAATTCCTCCATATGCTGCAGTTGGTTCTTCTGTCGTAACTGATTTGTCGCATTGATATTTTCCCTTCAGGTCTATATTTTTAGTTTATATATTTCATAAATCTAATGTTCAGATTTATGAAATATATATATATATATATATATAATATATATATAGTATATATATATATATATATATATATATATATATATATATATATAATATATATATATCACGATTTTAATAAAATTGATTAACGTTTCTAATGTAAGAGAGGAAAGAGAAGAGGGAAAGAGAGAGAGGAGAGCGAGAGATAGAGAGAGAGAGAGAGAGAAGAGGAGAGCAAGAGAGGAGAGAGAGAGAGAGAGAGAGAGCTTCTAATGGTGAAATTTAAAAAAAAATCAGTTCCCCTGTGTATTAATCAAGAGTTATTTGTATGGCAATAACTTATCGGATGTATCTCTGTTTTATAGTGAATTTGTTGTCAGGATAAAACAATCAAATAGATCAGCACTCAGTTTTTCAACACTCACAAAGTTCCCATCTTTGTCTGTTTTATGCGGAGAGATTTCGAGGATAAATGTTTTGTCATTTTTGTTTTCCTACTTAAGAAAACTATTGAGATGGCTTTGTCTGTCCGTCTGCACTTTTTCTATCCGCATTTTTTCTGTCCGCCCTAGTTGGCTGCAAATTGGGATGTTGATCGTCCACCTCCAGTCACCAGTCATACCAAATTGCAGCCCTCTACTCTCTGTAGGTTTTACTCTATTTAAGGTTAAAGTTAGTCATGATCGTGCTCTGGCATAGCTATAAAACAGGCCACCACCGGGCCGTGGATGAAAGTTGCTCGAGCCGCGGCTCATACAGCGTTATACGCTGTACAGAAAACCCGAATGTGCCGAAGAAACCTCGGCGCATTTTTTCTTGTTAACTTCTGCTGCCACTGACGATCTCAAGTCGTTGGTTTGTTCAACTTGAAATATATTGCAATTGGTATCGTTTATAAAAAGTTTATAATCGAGAAGAATTTCATATTTTACTTTAATGTTATGATAACGAAGCACTTAATATTTTGTCCCTAGGAAATTTTTCCAAACTACTATAGCTTGTTTGAAACCGAAGTTTTTGTTTAAAATATAAATATAGTGAAGTGGTTTCTTTCAAATAATTCGACAGAATATAGTGTCCTAATGAGTTTAAAATGAAAGCAAGCAGTATGTTTAGTTCATGTATTGTTATTACCGAATGAAAACTGTTAAGATTTCTGCAAATGAGGTGAAAATACTCGGCTGTTTGCGATCCCGTATTTATTTTTCAGTTTATGTGATTATAAAAGATCGCGATTGCACTGTTGCTTGAAAAGATGTCATTTCCATGTGTCACAAGGTCAAGTATCCTAATGAAAGAAATAAATACTTCATACGCCACTTGGTGTTCTGTCCATCATTCACCTAAATTGGGTGGATATCACTCGTGATGAACCTCATGATTATGAGACCACAAATTTTTCTCTCCCTAATTTGTTCTCATAATTCGATGTTATTAGGAAAATTTTCTGCGATGTAGCATATTTCATCGGGTTTCAGGCTAATAATTTATCAGTGAAATAAATAGTTGTAATAAATACTAGCATAATAGTCCACCCGTTTCACGAAATGGCAGTGCTGGGTATTTGGAAGGTAATTTAGATGTGAATACAATTTATTTGGGAAACATTTTCCTTACATTAACAGGGATACCCTGATAAGTAAAGGAAAGTCTATGTCGATTTGTCTGTCAGTGTGTCTGTCCTTAATCAGGTGAAAGAAAAGGATTTCTGTCTCTCCACCTTGCTTGCAATAAACGAAACTTTGTAATCGTGTTATGAAAAAAAAAAGAAAGAAATTGCAATGACCACAATTCGGGATTCAGGATGTCGATGCATTCACTGAGATACTGATATTTTCCCCTGCAATTTAGAATATTTAGAATTCCACCCCGTAGAATTACCTCCATCTAATCCCTTGTTTGGACTTTGGAGAATACGATGTGAACATTTGAAAGAAAAAAGGTTGATGTTTTGATTGATGATGTTTGACCTAAATAATGAGAAACAATAAGTATGGATAATACACAGGTAAATGGCTCGTTTTCGTGATGCATTTGAATGAAATTCTGAAAACGGGTGGCGAATAGGAAAAGAAGCTCTTGATGAAAAAGGCAGTCGCCTTCATCTGTCGGTCTTTTGTGAAAGGTTTTCCATGAGAAGACACACCAGGTAAGGCTAAGTAAAAAACGTCTTTACGCATTTATATTCCCACGCTAATGAGGGTAAAACCGTAAATATTGAGGTCTGTTCATCAGGAGATTAGCAAGGAAACCAGCCGTTTGATTGCTGCAACACACCAGCTCTCTCTCTCTCTCTCTCTCTCTCTCTCTCTCTCTCTCTCTCTCTCTCTCTCTCTCTCTCTCTCACTATTACTTCACTTAAAGCACCAACTCCTAAAGGGTTTTATCCAATGCACCTTCTCTTCTAAATTGGCTCGTATCTCTCCCCGATCCGTATCTCCACCAAACTCGTAGTCTTTCACGAGACCCTTTACCTCTTTCAGCCAAGCTTATCCCCTTTTACATAAACATGTCCCTTTGAAAATCCTCCTTCTTCTCTGCTAGAAGACTCTTGTTCTACCTCTTCTCCCCTTTTATATCCTGTCCAATAATCTTCCCTCCGCCCTCCATCCAACCGCCTGTTCAGTCACCGAATGCCTGAAGCGAAATAAAGGAGAGAGAGAGAGAGAGAGAGAGAGAGAGAGAGAGAGAGAGTCTGAAAGGTTGTTCATGTTTCATGTGAAAATGATTCCTTCTGATGTCTGATCTATCTGGAGGCCAAAATTGCTGATAAGTTCTTTATCTTAGATCGGAATTTTTAGTTAGACTTCCAACATGTCACCACATTTACAATACTAGAAAAGTCAGTGACGTGTGATTTTACAGTGTTCGGGATATTTCTAAGCTATATCACTGGGTTTTGTCATATGCACCTACGATAGAAAATAAATGTATATAAAATGATAGTTACAAGTATTGCAAGACCAGAAAATAACATTGATACCAAATCCATAAGGAAATATATATATATATATATATATATATATATGTATATATATATATATATATATATATATATATATATATATATATATATATATATATATCTCCAGGTTGAAGAGGTAAAGGCATGTCTTTCACAGGTATCGTTAATTACACGACGTTTCACATCACATGATGCATCCTCAAGGCTGGAAATTATATATTAAGAATACTAAAATCATCACTCACTTATAAAAAATCTAAAAAAGCACAACAGATATTTGACATTTACAAATACAAATTAAAACGAGAACTTGAAAGGAACAGCTACTAAGGTAAGAGTTAAAAAGTGACTAAAAAGGCAGACAAAATTAACATAAGAAGATGGCTAAACAGAACGTGGAGAGTAAACAAACAGGCAGTTATGCTAAAAACAGTTGCGTGGAACAGGCAGTTATGCTAAAAACAGTGGTGTGGACGACGATTGGGTGTTTAATGTTGGTACATTGGTCTTAATAAGAATTGGTCTTAATATATATATATATATATATATATATATATATATATATATATATATATATATATATGATTTCTTTCCAATACACCGCAACATTTTTTCATATTCACAAAATTATCTACTGATAACTCAATGGTCAAAGGTCACTGTTTGTGGTAGCTAACCAAACCAGAGGGCGGTTCAAATCCCACTGGCGTCGAAGCACTTATCATTTACAATTCCATTTGGGTGAAAGTTATTCCCGAAGCATAGTAAATTGGATACTAAAGAAATCTATAGCTTAATATCTGTGACTATCATACACACACACACATTTCATATATATATATATATATATATATATATATATATATATATATATATATATATGTAATGTGTGTGTGTGTATGATAGTCACAGATATTAAGCTATAGATTTCTTTAGTATCCAATTTACTATGCTTCGGGAATAACTTTCACCCAAATGGAATTGTAAATGATAAGTGCTTCGACGCCAGTGGGATTTGAACCGCCCTCTGGTTTGGTTAGCTACCACAAACAGTGACCTTTGACCATTGAGTTATCAGTAGATAATTTTGTGAATATGAAAAAATGTGCAGTGTATTGGAAAGAAATCATATATATATATATATATATATATATATATATATATATATATATATATATATATATATATATATAAATAAAGGTTTTTTTGCCACGAAGGAAAAAATGAAAAAGCGAGATAGCCGAGTACTTTTCGGTCCTGTTCAAACCCTTTACTGAAGGCAAACTGATTTTACAGAGAACAACATAGTCAAAAGAAGGCTTAATATCCAAACTGACACTACAAGATTAGCAATAAGGGCGATTTTCACTCTACAGAAAGGAGGAGCCGCCTGAGGGTAGCCACACCTTGAAGGATACACGTAGTAAAACAAGTGATTCTTCCAGAAAACAGTACATTTTGAAAAAACACGGGAGCATATACAATTTAATATCATGAATTTTTACACAAATTTTCCCCCAAAAATTATTATTAATGAAAAGACGAAAGAAAATATAAATATATATATATATATATATCGAGCAAGAGAAAGAGGGAGAGAGAGAGAGAGAGAGAGAGAGAGAGAGAGAGAGAGAGAGAGAGAGAGAGAGAGAGAGAAAGAAGAAAATAATAACTATATACATGTGGGACTAATTTATTAGTTGTTCATTTATTTTAGGTCTTCATAAATATCTTACAAATATATGGGTCCAAATGGTACATTCCCAGACTAAGATTTAGGTTGTTTTTATTAGTGATTTGTATAATTGCCGATTCCAGTAAATTTCTTGAAACATAATCATTAGATCTAGCAATTACCGAGGTATCACCCCAATTAATACAATGAGATTTTTCACTCAGATGGATAAACAGTGCATTTGAAGTCTGGGCTGTTCTAACTGAATACATATGCTGCTTAATACGTACACATAAATTTTTACTTGACTGACCAACATAAACGATGGGCAATCCTTACAAGGAATTTTGTAAATGATGTTGTTATTTGTTACGGGACTATTCTCTGGTTCGATATTCTCTCTCCCTCTTTCTCTTGCTTGATATATATATATATATTTATATTTCCTTTCGTCTTTTCATTAATAATAATTTTTTTGGGGAAAATTTGTGTAAAAATTCATGATATTAAATTGTATATGCTCCCGTGTTTTTTCAAAATGTACTGTTTTCTGGAAGAATCACTTGTTTACTGCGTGCATCCTTCAAGGTGTGGCTACCCTCAGGCGGCTCCTCCTTTCTGTAGAGTGAAAATCGCCCTTATTGCTAATCTTGCAGTGTCAGTTTGGATATTAAGCCTTCTTTTGACTGTTGTTCTCTGTAAAGGGTCCGAACAGGAGCGCCGAAAGTACTCGGCTATCTCGCTTTTTCATTTTTTCCTTCGTGGCAAAAAACCTTTATTTATACATAGCATCACGTTTTATATACTTCGTGATCAAGTTATTCCATATATATATATATATATATATATGATATATAATATACATAATATATCATACCATATATATATATATAATATAAAAGATATCATATATATATATATATATATATATATAGATATATATATATATATACGTAAGATATATAATATATATATATATATATTAATACTATATATATATATATATATAGATGATAGATCGATAGATAGATATAGTACACATATACATAGATAAATGTACGTATCCTAGTTTCCTTGTGGAAATATGTATGCCAACAGTTATAAATTTACTCTCTTGGTAATGCATCAGATTACTTACCTGACATAGGTGACGCAAGACTTAGGGAAAGGGCTTGGCTGGATTGGTTTTTTATTTTCTCTGAGAGAGAGAGAAATGTACCGTTCTCCGCTCCTTTAAAATCTCTGAATTATGAATCATAGTGAGTGAAGATGAAGCTTCAACAGGTTTATGATACCACTTTCTAATAATTGACGCGTTTTCGTTCCTGACTTTTACGTAATTTTTTTTTCTTTGTTCCTGAAAAGAGCTCACGATTTGTAATGAATCTGCAATTATTTCGGGATTTTATGAAGCCATTAAGGGAGATTAAATATTCAGGGATTTATCGCTACAGTGTACGTAAATACCAATTTAATAATTTTTGTAGTCTTTTGGAAGTATATTATTATAAAACTTTTTATTTATTTCTCTAGTTTGATAGGATATGCTCATCACCAAACTTTTTTTTCTTGCTGTGGATGGAAAATATTATGCAATTTTTTTTCATTTTGATGTCAAGTGCAAGGAAGCAATATCTCAAGAAAAATTAATTAGTTATGGATCACAGTGTAGCGTTGCATGCTTTTTTGATAATGTAGTGTGTGTGTGTGTGTGTGTGTGTGTGTATGTATGTGTATGTATGTATGTGTGTGTGTGTTAGGTCGGGTGAGGGTGATCGAGGGCGTTGCCCCCAGTAAATGAGAGAGAAGAGAGAGAGCGAGAGAGAGAGAGAGAGAGAGAGAGCGAGAAAGGAAAAGAGAAAGGACAATAGGAAATGCCATAACTTATTTTCATCTTTCCGAACACTAGGTATCTTTGAAAAGAAGATGTAGCTCCTTTATCCTGTTTTGACATCTAAGAATCACCAACTAAGCAATCAGCATGTGAGTGTTAATGATAACCTAGCATCATCTTTCAGATCTTTTTTTTTTATTTTGATAATATAGCTACATGCCAAAGAAAACCGGCTTTGCATCACTCACTGTCTGCACGGCTTGGTAGCCCCTCTAGTTTCTCTGTTCATCAGTCTCAACAAAGAGAACCAAAGAAAGCATTTTCTTGTTTGAATAGATGTGTTTCCGGCCATAAAGTCTAAACAGCAGAGATTTTCTGCTAGATTATCTCGTGTGTGGGTCGGACAGAAATAAAACCTGCAGATTTTAAGTGGTATTTTCACTACTTAGACCATGTATTGTAAAATGAACAGTATTAGAGGAGAGATACGAATTGGAATCGAATAGCTTTAATTCTTAAGCGTTCACGCGGCCATACAAAGGTCATTTGGAACCACTCCTTGCGCTGCTGGCTTTTACATAATGGAGAGTAGTTTTCTTTTTTTACTTTTTAGTGAGAAAATATATAACATGACGTATGCACGCAACTTCTTCATTTACTTTTGCTCCTACATAGAGCTGAATGTCTTTTGAAATGATCAGTTAATTTCCTGAGAATGATAAAAAAATAACTCAAGTTTTTCTTCATTATATATAAAAGAATATCGGAAAATATTTTCAAACAGGAAACGATCGTTTCCACCATGCAGAAATAGTTATCGAAGTGCAAGGAAAATATAAATCATGGTCACTTACACAATATGTCCTTTTTCTTTTAATTAGTCCCCTTTTGCACTAACTGCGGACGGAGTCTTTTCTTCAGCTCAGCCTTGTGCGTAGGACATTAGGTATTTTTTTCATTTCAAATACTGACACCATTTAATTATTCCCCGTAATGGAGTAGCGCCATCAATGGACCTCATACTGTGCACTGTAGGCATTACTTAAGGTTCTTTGAAGCGTGCCTTCGGCCCTTAGCTGCAACCGCTTTCGTCCCTTTTACTGTACCTCCTTTCATATACTTTCTTCATCTTACTTTCCACCCTCTCTTAACACTTGATTCATAGTGCAACTGCTTTGAGGTTTTCCTCCTGTTACACCTTTCAAACCTTTTACTGTCAATTTCCATTTCAGCGCTGAATGACCTCATAGCTCCCAGTGCTTGGCCTTTGGCCTAAATTCTATATTCAATTCATTTAATTGTGCTAACATTCCTACATTGACTCTATAAGTCTCTCTCAATAAAGGAAATTATTTAGAATTGTTAGATTGTGGATAGATTGATCTTGGACGACAAACGGCGTTTTCTGCGCGGTCTTGCATCATTCATGGCTGATAGTGATATGCTGGTAATGAATTTTTCTATGGTCTGGATCCTCAAAATTTGTCTTGGCATTTTATACCAAAAAAGAGCTGATATTTCTATGGTAGATTTTTGTATTTGACTTTCGAAAATAAGTAGTCAAAGGATCCCCTTTTCATGTGAGGTTTCGGTTATTGCAAAAGTATTTAAATTTTTATTTTTTATATTTATATTGAATGTTCGGAAATTAATATGAAATGGGACCTGTTACTGTTCAGGTTTTAGTGTTAAATGAAAAGCTTCACGTTCCAGGTTGGGAATTTCTTCGTGATTTGAGGTTTTATTGCAGGTGAATGATCTCTCTGACTGTATCAAAATGTTTTAGTTTTCTGTAAAAGAAAACTATTGAGATGGTATTGTCTGTCCGTCCGCACTTTTGCAACGCTATAGGACAGGCCACCACTGGGCCGTTGCTGAAAGCTTCAAAAGCCGCAGCTCAGACAGCATTATACGCTGTACTGAAAACTCGATTGCGCTGAAGAAAGTTCAGCCCATTTTTTTACTTGTTTTATTATAATTGCGGATGTTCAAAGTTACGTAATTAAATATTCCGTTATTCTATTAGCTCTTGATACTAGGTAATCATATATTCTAAATATAAATTCGAAATCCTCTCTTTTTCTTCAACTTTATCTATCTTCGCTTTCGCAGTGATTCGTTCCTAATAGACTCGATGGGAATTTAATAAGCTGGAGGTGATTGTGTAGAATAATGACCAAATACGCAACGTATTCTGATGAACTCTTGTCGTGAAGAAAGCGACAACCTGTTTCTTCTTTCTACGGCCTCTCCAGAACTGATGGATTATCATTGACCGGGAAGTCGCATTGAGCTGTATCAGTGTTTAAACATCTTATGAAGGGCGACATGAAGACTCAACCTTCACAATAATATTTCAAGGCCTGGTGTTGAAAGCGCCGGGACGTTCGTGAGATAATTCCTCATCAAGAGTAGGTCAACTGTCCTTTCATAAAAGGTTTAAAACACCGTCTTCAGTTATCTCTTTCATGCAAGGTTGATATATATGGAGCCTGCATGTGTGGAAACGAAAGTCTCCACATGATTACTCCACCGCCAGCGTTATACTTTACGAGATCGAGATGTTTTCTTTACATTGTTTAACTTCAGTATAACAAAACAGTGACCGTGTGTGTATAGGACCAACAAATAAGGTCAAGATAAAAGGTCCAATTATTAAATTTGGTAGGTAATTTGACAATGAAATGTATAGTTTGAAACATTAGCGAATAATTGTATTGTATTGTAATCAGACTTGTTTGTTTCATAAATAAATAAAGCAAAGACTAGTATTATATTGACCTGTTCTCATGACTCATCCAATTTGATGTTTACTAGTGGTGAAGCGAAAGGAGAGAGAGAGAGAGAGAGAGAGAGAGAGAGAGAGAGGACGAGAGATGAGAGAGGATTAGAGAGAAGTTTTTGAGTTTTGTTTTTTTTGGGTTTAATTGACCTGAAATTTGCGTCTTATCAAACAGATATTGCTTAATCAGTTGAACATCATTGCTCATAAAATCATTTTTTGTCATTATTTTTGATAATTTTCATATAATAATAGTACTTTCAGCCTTCACAACACTGAAAGAAATTAAAACTTATGAGTACAAGTAATTGCATTGTCACCCTCGACCAGTTTTTCTAATAGCAACATTTCCTTCCTTAATTCCTGGTCACCAAACGACCATTAAGAGAAAATTGGCCCTGAACTAATCGCCCTAATGAACTCTGGAGCTAACAAGAAATGGCGTAGATTTTATTGCCTTTTTCCACCATAACAACGCAAAGGAAAAAAAAGAAAAAAAGGTGAATAAAAACAAGTTAAAGGTGGCGATGGGAGAAGGGTGCAGAAATTTCATCTTGGTCTGAGATGTGTTTAGTAATTTCACTTGAGTTAGACGACAAATCGTTTTTTTTAACCGGGCCGCCATCAATATCTTTGTCTATTTGTGTAACTCTGAACTTGACCACGAAATTTTAATCCGTTTAAGGTCTGAAGTTGTGTACCTTGATGCTGTAACAATGAGCTGTACCAAATATGAATACAATACCAGTAATGCGAGAAGCTATCCTGAAAAAACTACAAACGACCAACGTCAAGACAGGTTGACAGGAAGTATAACCAGTATATGACCGCAACAAATCTTGCTTGACCTTATTCCTTATTGCTGTCATTGAAGATGTGATGTGCCTTTATGTTGCAAACTCGTTTCTGCCGACGTATATACCTGTAACAGTAATTCTGCAAGTAAGACGCTTTCGATATTTTCATTCGGATGCTACATTTCAACCGGAATTTAGACTAATACAGTCATACAGCTTTGTTATGTCATATACTATATGATGAACTAATGATAAGGTAATAATCATACATCATTTAAATTTCCAAAACTTTTTTTTCCATCACCCCTGTATAGGTATGGATAGAATTATTAGCGAATTCGAGGTATTTTTTCCTTCTCTTCCATAATCATTTTGAGACAATCATTCGTAGAGGTGTTGATGCAATTGCTTATTTGATTCGATTTCTTCGTGTTGTGTTATTTAGAAAATATATTGTTAATATAGTTTTCATCTTTACCCTCCCGCTACACTATTTTCTCATGCATGCACAAATCTATTTCGATATCTTCTCGTTTCACCATCACAACAACACCCCCCCCCCAAAAAAAAAAAAAAAAAAAAAAAAAAAACAAAAAAAAAAAAAAAAAAAAAAAAAAAATCCCAAATTTGAAATTATTCCCCCACCAATTCTGACTTCTTTGCTAGTTCTTCCGGAGGCGTTTACTCAGTTCCTCTTGATAAAAGAAAGTCGGTCCTCCTAGGAGGTCTACTGGCTCTTGTGTTTTCGGCATACTACTATGTATACATTCCCGGAGGGAGATGGTGCCTGCAACGGCGGCTCCAGAAACTTTTATTCGTCTCTCATTTCTTGGTCCAGATTTTATTCTTCTAAAATTGTAGGTCCCTCGGTTTTTATTTCACGTGATTTTGTTTATGTCACAGGATGCAAATTTTAGTGTGGTTTTCACCTTATGGAGGTCACGCTCAGGCAAACGTGCGTTGTATATATACACACACACAAATATATATATACATACGTATGTATGTATAAATGACTGGTGAAAATGTTCTGTTACAACAGAATTCCATTTAATAAAAGGAGCCCGTAAAATGCCAAAATATAGAAAGTAATTCCTACATTTCAGAGACTGCTGTCTCTCTCTTACTTACTTGCAGAGAGAGACAGCAGTCTCTGAAATATAGTACTTACTTTATATTTTTGCGTTTTTATGGGCTCCTTTTATTAGATAAAATGTGTATATGTATATAAATAAAGGTTTTTTGCCACGAAGGAAAAAATGAAAAAGCGAGATAGCCAAGTACTTTCGGTCCGAACAGGACCGAAAGTACTTGGCTATCTCGCTTTTTCATTTTTTCCTTCGTGGGAAAAAAACCTTTATTTATACATAGCATCACGTTTTATATACTTCGTGATCAAGTTAATCGTATATGTATATGTGTGTGTGCGTGTGTGTAAACTATATCTGTATACATATACATACATATATAGATATGTTTATATAATTTACCAAATAGATACACACACACACGCACACATATATATATATATATATATATATATATATATATATATATATATATATATATATACATATACATATATCTTTCCTGTTCCTCATAAAAAAGAAGACTAGTTTACTTGACCTACTTGCTATTGACATTTTGTATGTGTGGCTCCCCACATTTCTTGTACTGATTTTCTTGGTTGCTGATTGATTATACGTATACTTGACAAAGAAACCATTGTTATGTTTGAATAGTTTTTTAATCAGTTCGGTTAGTTAAAATAATGGTTCGATATTTCTACTTAAAAATCATTTTAAAAATATCTAGAAAGTCGAATAAACTTTAAATGGTCATTTTGACTAATTTACATTTCCGCTTCTTATTAAAAGTACGAAGATGAATCTTATTGTCGCTGAAATAATAATTTGCGATTTATTTCCGTCAGGGACAAGAATTGATAGGGTTGATCTTTTCCATGGGTTATAGTCCGTATGAATCTCTAAAAGTTGTTACATAAATAATATGACGGATTCTTAATATGTATCGGACTGTCTGTAGAGAGAAAAAAAAAAAGTAGGCTTGCCACTAGTAACGACCTGTTATTTTACACCAAAGTTATTTGGAAGTACAGTGTAATGCTGTAATAAGCATTTAAAAAAATTTGATATTAATTATTTTTCTCATGCTGAAAACTGTAGAGGAGTAGTGCCGTCAGTGCCCCTCATTCGTTGCACTGTAAGCATTAGTTAAGGTTCTTTACAGCGTGCCTTTGGCCCCTAGGTGCACCCTTTGATTCCTTTTACTGTAACTCCTTTCATATTATCTTTCTTCCCTCTTACTTTCCACCCTCTCCAAACAATTAATTCATAGTGCAACTGCGAGGTTTTCTTCCTGTTACACCTTATAGGTCCCACTGCTTGGCCTTTGGCTAAAATTCTATATTCAATTCAATTCATGCTGCAAAAACAGAGGTTTTTGAGATCTCTTCTTCCATACATCATTCATCTCCTGATTGAAAATCCATTCAGAAATGAACCAAGACGAGGTTGAATAGAATGTGAATACTAAAGTCACAGAAAACCAGAAGAAACGAGCAAAAAGGAAAAAATTGTATGAATTCCCAAAATACTTCAGAAGAATGTTTATATAGTGGAAATTATGTAATTATGTTTATCTAGAGGAAATTGTTTAGTGAAAATAACTAATTATATCCCTTTCTATAATTGCAGCTTGCTCACCGTCTTCAAGGGCAGATCACTGACATTTTTTTCTCCCGCCATGAACATAAAACACAGTTCTCTTCATGACCTTCAAGTTCAAAGTGAAATAGGTAAGTTCTGAATTAAGGCATTAATTATGATGATACTTGTTTAATATTTTGAATGAAAGTCACAAGGCTTTGGTCACATGGATTACTATGTTCTTCGCGTTAGGCTGTTGGATACCGAGGTGATTTTAAAGTAAAGTGACTATATTATATTGTTTGTGGATCATTATGTGATCTGGTGAATCATTGTACGTTCAAAAATGGCGTTCGGTAATTTTTATCGTTTTTATTAATTTTGTCATCAGTATGTGTTATTGAAAGTATATAATTACGATACCATAGAAGTTCGTCAGTTCCTCTGTTGAACAAAAGGAATAGGGAAGCGTAATGTTACCATTGTGATAGTTATCTACATCCCTTTAAGTAATCCTATAGTGAGAATGTTCAGGAGGCAGTAAAGTATATTGAAGGAGAAACTACTATCTCGAGAAAGAAGGAAGGCAATAATCACAAAAAATCTTCCTCCTGTCTCTTTTTATCTCTTGCGGGTTCTGAAGAAGGGACTGACTTTAATCCTTCAGAGGGCGATCCTCCGATCTCCTGGAGTTCATTCTTTATAGACATGGAGAATGAGAGCCCAGATTTTCACTAGCTTAAGTTGGATTGTGTCATATATATATATATATATATATATATATATATATATATATATATATATATATATATATATATATACACATGTACATATACATATTCACACACACATTATATATATATATATATATATATATATATATATATATATATATTGCACTGGATAAAATTTGTAATAAGTGGAAATCAAATCGATAACGAGTGACGTGAACAAGAATGGAATGCAAGAAAAAAAAAAACAGTAGTGTCAATTGTTTATAGAACCTTACGAACATTGGAACAGACGAGACAAGCTTACGCATCATAATATTGCCGGCCGCATTGGTGAGATTGCGAGCGCGCAAATGACCAGGATTAACTCAGAAGCACATGACTGTGACGTCAGTGCGTTAAATAGGACGTGTACATGGGAAATGGAAATGCACAGAATAGACTAGCGTCGTGTATTCGTGTGTTCAGTAGCGTGCGTATGTCCATACGTCCGTTAGAACAAATGAATGAGGTATAATCTCTAGTATGGGAATTAATGGGGAAATAGACGACAAACGGTCGTAATGGTCACAAGAGACTTTGGAGGATTGAGAAGGGTCTTTATACAATTAATTTTGTAGAGAAGTGGTGAAAAGATAAGAAAAATTGAGGCCTAGTGCAGTACGTGTAGCTTTTCTGTTAATTGGAGTAGAAAATGCGTTGATGTGGTCTCTAGGAACGGTGGTTTCAGGGAGTGCAAGTGTGCAGTTATTTACGATTTCGCATGTGAATTTCATGTCTGGATGTTGTGCCTTTAAATACTCTTTTTGTTACTTTTACTGTACCTCCTTTCATGTTCTCTTTCCACCATCTAACAATCTATTCATAGTGCTACTGCGAGGGTTTCATCTTGTTACGCCTTTCAAACCTTTTACTGTCACTTTCCGTCTCAGCGCTGAATGACCTCATAGGGTCCCAATGATTGGCCGTTGGCCTAAATTCTGTATTCAGTTCAATTCAATTCTCTGAATAGTGTCCCGGTGACATAAAAAGGTGTTGGCATAGCAGCAAGAGAGAGGTGAATCCATGGCTGCTCCATGAATCTGTGATATAATTTGTTTTCAAATGTGAACACAGATTCCCTCGTAGCTAGCTATATTAAGCATGGTTTCAGGTATTTTTTTTTATTTAGTCCGTATTCCACTGTTCTTTCTTTGCCAATTTTATTTAAAATAATATTTGTTGGCAAAATTTGGTAGATTTTTCCAGTGAAAAGTCATTAAATGTCAGTGGTGAGATAATTTCTGAGAGAAACTTTGCTAAATTAAAGTTAAATGTACCTACAGAGGAGGAGATTGGTCGAAGGGCGTTGTTTAATTTGTGAAGCTTTGGTGAACCATATAGAGTACCATATACCTCACTGCCTATTTTATCCTTGATTTTACGCAGTAACCTATTTTGCCTTTCCTCGTTTTTAAGAACATCGTCCCTAATAGTTCAGATTTGTGAGATATCCGAAATAATAAGCTCCATTGTTGATACACGTACACCTCTTTTGTTCATAACCACAGGACCCTTTCTTTTATCCGGCCTTGCTATAACTACATTTTTATCATTCTTTAAATTTTCTGATATTTTTACATTTGCAGAAAAAATCTTGTTCGTCCTCAAGAATTTTGTGAAATTTACTAAAAGACAGATCCACAGTAGGCGACACTCCACTGATAACATTTTCAAAATGAGGATGACGTAGAATGTTGCTGTCCTTTAATATGTTACATCATTTTCAAAAACTCCGATAGAATTTTATGTAATTAGCCTTCCCAGGTTTAAGTCCAAAATCAAGACCAAACGATCCTTTCTCAGTAAGACGTTTATCCCACAAGTTGCCAAGTTTTCATACATACATACATACATATATTATATATATATATATATATATATATATATATATATATAATATATATATATATATTATATATATATATATATATATTATATATATGATATATATATATATATATATATATATATTATATATATATTTATATATATAATAGTTATTATTATATATATATATATAGTATTATATATATATATATATATATATCTATATATATATATATATATATATTTATATGGTATATATATATATATATTATATCTAACAACGGGAGCACCGCCCCGTTATTCACATAGGTAACGTTAGCCAAGAGCGGAAGGCTTACTGGTAATACCTTGTCTGGTATCACATTCTCCCCCTCTCTCTCTCTCTCTCTCTCTCTCTTGTCTCTCTCTCTCTCGCAACCTCCACTTCATCCATCTTCCCCTTTATCATCTAAGGTCACCAAATCAGAGTTGGAACTACAAAAATAGACATTTATTTAAAGTAAAGTACCAACTGAATAACTCTGATTCTTACAGGATAATTAATAGAATGATAACTCATAGTTCAAGTAACTTAGATAACCCCCGTGAAATAATAGTCTTAATCAGTAATAGTCAAACGCCAATTATCTCCTCTCCAAAATATTATAGTTCTCCTCACTAGGACACTTAGTCCCCTCCACTAGATCCGCCTGTTTAAAAGACAGAACACACAAGTGAGCACACACAATTGTAAAGACAAAGTCAAAAGATTAAATGAAATAGAACATTTTTACAAAAAGTCAAAAACAGACAAGCCACAACTTTGGCTAAATCCCAGTAACTCTTACCCATTGCAGCTTGAAATATCACACACTTAAATAGATAAACTTTCGCAGAGCTATCCTGGTATTCTGCCTTTTCTCCCCGTAACTGTCTCCATTGTTCTGCCTAATACATGCCATTATGAACGGACATAGCTCGTACACGTACATATGAATGAATTCACACCCTTCGGTAACTGGTTGCAGCCAATTTTCAAAGGCACCTTGGACAAGCTTTCATGGCACTGATATGCTTAGGTAAGGCACTTTAACATCACACCACCCAAAAGAGTCATCAGCATTCTTAAGCTGTCGCCCGAACTCTCAGTATCTAAGGAAGTTAAAAATGATGAATCTGTACATTCCTCCTTTTTACAGATTAGCTCGGCCACCATCCTGGCTAGCCCCAGCCTAGCCATAGGCCACATAAAACAGCTCAACATATATATATATATAAAACACTTTGGCTTGCTCATAACACAAAATACAGTAAAAACTGCACGTCTCTGGCAGTACAAAGTAATGTCTATCACGCTTCATCTCCAAAAACAATTGGGTGTAGAAACTTTTTTCTCTATCTTGCACAGACTCGTAACACACTGTAGGAAGGCAAAATGTCTCCCTGCAGAAGACATCCAACGGCTGTCGTAGACCCAAAAACGCTGTAGAATTCTGTAGACTTGTATAAACTTCTCGTATGTAGGCAGACAACAGCAACATCTCTGCAACGGCTGGTGGGCGTCTTGCTAGCGTCGGGGAACGACGATTATGGTGTGTTTGAGTATGTTAGTCACGTCATCGGTATATCAAAGAAGAATTAACCCCAGACATACTTCTGTCAGATAATGACCTCAAAATTCCCCAAAAAACTAAGTGAACGTCTCCCAATTAACTCCATCTAATATAACCACTAAATCATAAGTCATTATCACAACCCCGCAAAAAATATTAAGTTCTCTAACTCAATTCTCCAATAATAAAAAAAAACTTCACCAAATTCACACACGCTTCAGAACTGTGACTCACAGCAACTCCACGGACTTCTGTCATCACATTTCAAACTCATAAATTCTCCTAAGTAAAAAAAAAGAAAAAAGTAATGAGCCCAAGAAAAAAAATCACGTAACGAGCCCAGCCCAAAATTATCACAAAAAAATGTTCTCTCAAGCTCTGATATTTCAACAACCCACAAAATTAGTAAAAACTCTCCAATGTCTAACAGCAAAAACCCCTCACTGCTCATATAATTAATTACATTGAGACTTAATGTCAAACGCCCATTTATGTAAATCACAACCCCAACAAAATACATCTCCTGTCCAAAAAGAAATGCTATTTAAAGCTCAATCCCCCATTACATCTCTCATAGGAAAAGGGGAAAAAATATTAACAGCAATAATAATACGTGAATTCTCCTCATCACACAATGTATATAATATACATAACCCCACATTTTCCCCAACAAATGCAATATGTATAGTTACGGAATTTTCCCATCGCAACTTTTCAAGCTATCGGACACGGCTGGAAAGCAACCCCTTACTTGTGCATTTTCATGAAATGCTATGATCAACATTTCCAGATATTGCAAAAACTCTGAGCAATCACCACTAGAGGAAATGAGTCAGCAACCGGACTCATCCCAGTATTTTCAGCAAAAATCCTCCTGCGAACACATCAGGTGCTCGAACTGCAGCATAGGAAGGTCTAGTCAGACTTCCAACTTCAGAAAACCATTGATTTTTTTTTTTCCCCCCCAAAAAAGGTCTTATACTGACACAAAGTAAGCACATTCACAAAATTATCTCCAGGATATGACTAAAGTGCCCAAAAATTGTCTCAAAGACATGACTCTCACATGATACTGCCCAATTATATAAAAAAAAATGATCACCTATTCGGGATAAAAACTACGGTAAACTCACAATTCAGCAATTATATGCCACCAAAAATAACCCACTGGTGAATATAAAAAATCACAACATCTCCATAGGACCACAATGCAGTAGTGGCACTCGCCTCCAATTAGTCTCGAAACCAAAAAGAACCACAGAACCTTTCTCTTGGCTCATAAAACTCCAGAAATTCAACCACAAAAATAAAGAAAGTCACCCCCAAGGATTAATGCCATCTCCATATATATATATATATATATATTATATATATATATATATATATATATATATATATATATATATATATAAGTCACCATCTTAATAATAAGACCACTCCGGTGATAAAAATGTTTCCTCCATTTAATTAATAACCACACCACCACATTCCCTCTATCTCACCAATAACCACGTGTTAATAAAACCACCACTCCAGCAATAAAAAATATTCACCTCTGTTTCGGCAAATAAAAAAATACTTACCTCTATTTCACCAATAACACCATGTGGAATAAATCAAGTCTCCAAAAAAAATTATTACACTCCAAGCAGGATAATAAAAAATGAAACTCCATCTCCAAAAAATGCACTCAAAGCATCTAGCTGACACACTCAAAAATATTGGCCCATGTCTCCTCATAAAGGTGTCTCCATTTGCAACAAAAATGGCTGCAAAATAATTGAACTAAACATAGCTCTCACCACCATAGGCCTAAACTGTGGAATTATATTAAAAAAAAAAATATCAAATGGCCAAAATATTATATCTCCAAATATATCTCAAATTATATCTCCAAAATAATAAACCTCCAATTCTCCAGGAAAATAACTCAATGTTATAGTAAAAAACTATAAACTCTCTGTTTAGCATAACTGCTAAGAAAGGGCAAAAACTCGGCAAATAAAATTGCCCAGGAAATTCATCTAAGGTCACCAAATCAGAGTCAGAACTACAAAAGTAAACATTTATTTAAAGGAAAGTACTAACTGAATAACTCAGATTCTTACAGGATAATTAATAGAATGATAACTCATAGTTCAAGTAACTTAGATAACCCCCAGTGAAATAATAGTCTTAATCAGTAATAGTCAAAGACCAATAATCTCCTCTCCAAAATATTATAGTTCTCCTCACTAGGACACTTAGTCCCCACCTCCACTAGGACACTTAGTCCCCTCCACTAGATCCGCCTGTTTAAAAGACAGGAGAACACACTAGTAAGCACACACAATTGTAAAGACAAAGTCAAAAGATTAAATGAAATAGAACATCTTTACAAATTGTCAAAAACAGACAAGCCACAACTTTGGCTAAATCACAGTAACTCTTACCCATTGCAGCTTGGAATATCATACACTTAAATAGATAAACTTTCGCAGAGCTATCCCGGCATTCTGCCTTTTCTCCCCGTAACTGTCTCCATTGTTCTGCCTAATACATGCCATTAAGAACGGACATAGCTCGTACACGTACATATGAATTCACACCCTTCGGTAACTGGTTGCAGCCAGTTTTCAAAGGCACCTTGGACAAGCTCTCATGGCACTGATATGCTTAGGTAAGGAACTTTAACATCACACTACCCAAAATAGAGTCATCAGCATTGTTAAGCTGTCGCCCGAACTCTCAGTATCTAAGGAAGTTAAAAATGATGAATCTGTACATTCCTACTTTTTACACACACACACACACACACACACACACACACACACACACACACACACACACACACACATATATATATATATATATATATATATATATATATATATATATATATATATCAGTATAAGGATCCATAGTAATATTCTTGTTTTTCAAGACGAAATATATTTGTAGAAATATTTATAATGCTTAGAGATTTCGTCCATTCTTCTGTGGACTTGATTAAGTGATCAAGTCCACAGAAGGATGGACGAAACCTCTAAGCATTGTAAATACTTATACGAATATATTTCGTCTTGAAAAACAAGAATAATACTGTGGATCCTTCTATTGATTACTTAGAAGCACGATAAGGTGTTTTATATTGTGCGTGTGTGTGTGTATATATATATATATATATATATATATATATATATATATATATATATATATATACACTATGGAGTCACCTTTCCTTAAAATGATAAAGAAGATTATAAGCCTTTATTTGCGTTCCATAAGAAATCTCTCGTAATACTCTCGACAGGGTTTAAATATATATGTAGGATCGGCCTCAAATGGAATCGTACAACGGTATTTCTGATATATGATATTTTGCAAGTCTTTATTTATTTATTTATTTTGTTGTTGTTTTTTAGCCCTTCCAATTTTTCCTTTTTTGAGGATGCGGTTTCATCGCACCTCGCTCGCTTGTTTATGCACACTCTACCGAGTTTTTTTTTTCTGATTTTGCTACTGCTTCTATCGTCATTTGGTTTGGTTGAGTAGGTGTTGCGTCGAAAGAACCTTTCCTTTTATATCGTCTGGAACCTGGAAAAAATTCTTTTTGTCAAATTATAAGGAACCTGTTATATTCAGTTTTTTTCTAACTGGAACGCTAGAGGATGACCTCTTGAATTTATTATTGTTTTTTTTAATTGTTTAATGAAAGAATAAGTAAAGGTTCAGTTAAATCTTCAGATTCCGGGTACTGTTTAAAAACCAGCTTTAACATGGTCTGTTCAGAAATTCAATGAAACCGTAAGGAAATTAACAAGCGCGATCCGACCTCCAGCTTACTCGGAATGCGTGCAAGATTTCCCACTGACACATAAGTTGCTAACACATTTGTAACAACGTGAAGTGACCTTCGTAATTAATACTCCTAATTAATACTAATCAAACTAATAACAATGATTAAATAAAAAGGACACAAATGAAACACGTTCATATATTCTCATTTAAAAGTGGAAACACAAAATAATTGAACAGAAATATAGCCTCTAAATTCAGTACTACATCAAATGAATTAAAACGTACTAAAATATACGGACATATAACCCGTTGTTTCACCAACGACAATGAAAAAAAAACACGATATATTTTATTAAGAATGTTTTTCTCTACGGTTGAAAATGCATATTATTTATTTATTACATTTTCATTATAATAAATAAAACACAAATATCCCATCCTAAAATTCTTGTATCTTTAACTCAACGCGAAATACCTTTTTTTTAGATCTTTCCTAACCCCCCAATATCAACAACAAAGTAGTTGTATGCTTACTCCCCGAGTAAGCCATTTGAAGATAAATCGCTGCACCTTTATGAAACTGGGGAAGGGCCCATTAGGTTAGTAAACCGTCTACTCTAATAATGCATTTCATATGCAGATTGCCATAAGAGTGTGGCGATACTTTCAGTTATATCCCTTGCATGATCATATTCTGTTACGACATCCTTACTTCCGGGCGGCTTTTATTACGAAAATGTTTGCGCTTCGCTTAGTGTTTGATGGCTGTTTTAAGAGACTTACAGATGTTATCCTTTTTATTGTTATTACACGGGAAGGAATTCATCGTGATACATTGATTTCGAGAATCTGTCAAAATTCTTCGCGATTATGAGTAGTTCTCGATATATTTGAAATGATTTCTGTATCAGTCATTTTTTTCAGATTAAAAGTTCCCATGTATGTAGGTAACAGATATTGCACATTAATCAGTTATGTACAGTGATATCTTAGTGTACATAACTTTTTCTCGAAATTTTAGGTGTTGTGGCTGAATAACTGTTGTAAG
>NC_061089.1:75319521-75352021 GCF_015104395.2 Macrobrachium nipponense
TTAAAACACTGCATTATTATATCCATTTAAAAAGGTTTTAAAGACCTTTCCAGTGAGCCTATATTGATTAAAATTGGTGGAAATTTAAGAACGACAGAGGGGAAAAAGCGTCTGCAAGACTATGCTTTGATAGCTTAATTCAGCTTCATCTCCACCTTATCCAAGCGCCTCAGTGGCGCGGTCGTATGGTGTTGGCGTGCCACCTCGGTGGTCGCGAGTTCGATTCCATGGCATTCCATTGAGGAGTGAAAGATGTGTATTTCTGGTGATAGAAGTTCACTCTCGACGTGGTTCGGAAGTCACGTAAAGCCGTTGGTCCCGTTGCTGAATAACCACTGGCTCCTTGCAACGTAAAAACACCATACAAACAAATTCCTACGGCGCCGAGCAGTGACAATCAGCATCAATACATTTATACGCGCATGTCCATTCCATGTTTATGGTTCCATGCGTACAACCCTTAGGTTTCTCAGCTAGTCTTTAGAAATGAGGCTGCAAGCCTCACCATTTTCCTGACTCCGAGTAGACGAGTTTGCGCTTGAACGTTATGTCGATAGACTCGATACCACTTTAAGGACCTAATCGAATGATTCGTGCGCTGCACAACTCGTATTCTATATATATACTCTTTTTTTCAAAGCGAGTATTTGTCATTCAAACGAAAGTGAAGCCGTTTAATGCTTAATAATTGAGAGGAAACACTACGAAATGTTTGAGTGACAGCAAGTAAATAAACGAGATAATGGCTCAAGCAATAGCATATCGTGTGACATGTAAGCTTTTTTCTGTTTAGTGCATTTACGTTTATTTCTCTGCTTGATGTTATTTAAATCTTTAATTCTTATGAAGTATCAACACAGTCATGTATATTGTTTATAGCCGGATTCTCCTTTTTTATGCAGTAAAGCCGTTTACTTTCGTAGTGAAAGATGTGTTGCATTAGGCAATCATGTTTTATAACTAAATAAATATCTTGTATATTTTCAAGTGCCTGAATGTCCTCATGCAATAATTGCACGCTTGCTTAGTCATTTACGTTTTTTGGTCTATAAAACACAGAAGCTTTTTAATCTGTAAATATTGTAGCTTTTCCTCTTCAAAATTTATGATATAGTTATATATAACATTTTACATACTTGTCAGAGTTTGAAAACTTTTCATAGGGTAAACGTAAGTTAATGCCACTTTTTATGAAAAATAAAACATTGACGTTTTCTAAAATAAAGAATTCCACCACTTTTTAGATTTCTATAAAAGAAAATATTGAGATGGCTTTGTCCGTCTGTCTGCACTTTTTCTCTCCGCCCACTGTGAATTTATTATATAGGTAATCTATATAGATAAAAATGTAAATGTTCGTTTGTTCAAAATCTTAAATCTCCGAAAGTTCTTCACCAATTGCTTTGAAATTTTGGTACAACATTCTGCCCGTGAAACGGGGCTGGTTATACCCATAGACTTAGTTACTTTACGAATTTATCATACATAATTGAGAAGGGGGTTGACAGAGTGAGAATGAGAGGGAGAGGAAGTGAGAGAAAGTAGACGGGGTGTTAGGGAGAAGAAAGAGGGAAAATAGAGACAGACAGAGAGAGAGAGAGAGAGAGAGAGAGAGAGAGAGAGAGAGAGAGAGAGAGAGACCTTACCTTAGAGACCTTACAGCTCGTTCAGGTTTCCCCAGGTCCCTTAGAGAGAAGACGAGTGGGTGCTTGGGAGTTGAGAGAGACGAGTTGGTATTAGTGAGAAGAAAGAGGGAAAGAGACAATGATTGTTGGAGAGAGAAAGAGAGAGTAAGAGAAAGGAGACAGACAGACAAACAGACA
This sequence comes from Macrobrachium nipponense, assembly GCF_015104395.2. Classification (NCBI taxonomy): domain Eukaryota; kingdom Metazoa; phylum Arthropoda; class Malacostraca; order Decapoda; family Palaemonidae; genus Macrobrachium; species Macrobrachium nipponense. The sequence goes on from NC_061089.1 coordinate 75,321,345, forward strand.
GACAGAGAAGAGCAGTTGTTAGAGAGAGAGAGAAAGAGAGAGAGAGAGAGAGAGAGGATTGGTATTAGTGAGAAGAAACAGGGAAAGAGACAGTGATAGTTGGAGAGAGTAAAAGAAAGGAGATTTCTCTTTTCTTTCTTTTCCATTTAACCAGACTGAGCCACAGCAACGCGTGGCCAGGAACAGCTAGTATTATATTATTATATATATATATATATATATATATATATATATATATATATATATATATATATATATATATATATATGTATATATATATATATATATATATATATATATTATATGTATATATTACTATTTTTATAAAATGAATGTAATGAAAAATAAGAAAAATAAGTTCTTGTGTAGTATCTTATTCTTGTAAAATCCTTTTACATAGTCAGTTGTCTCATCGCACCATCTAATGAAAGACATAAAAAAATAAGGATTAATGGTTGAATATATCGGTTCAAGTAAAACTACCAGTAATATTTTCAATACCTGGTTTAAAGATCGTTTAAGACTTGAATTTTTTTTCCCCGCTTCTTTTATTTAAATATTTTGGCAACTGAAGCCTGAAAAAAATAGAGCTCGGGAAATTGCGCAATAGTTTATAAATTTAAGAGTATAATTTTTTTTTCTTTATTTGATGTCCTTTTAACAGCCATTCCTTGTCACTGTCCTCAGATCTTGATATTTTCAGTTGTATTTTCAGCGCTTTTGTCCGTTGATCTATATATAATTTATTTAATTTTCTGTTCATAGTTATACGTTGTTGCTCAATCGGGTGAATTGTCTATAGTCGCAGATTATAGAAAGGTGATAGGAAGTTGATCGGATATACGTATATATATATATATATATTATATTATATATATATATATATATATATATTTATACATATAATATATATATATATATATATCTATCATATATATATATATATATATATCTATATATAATTCTGGATATTGTTTGCATGAATAAATATATAAATGATAAAAATAATAGTATACCGATATACCCATTAAAATAGATAAAGGAATTACAGTAAAAACTTACATTAAAACTTATCCAACCTAGGATGACCCCAGTTCCGTTTTCCCAATGTTGCTACGCTCCACGGAGATACCGATATTTTCCTCTGGAATTTAGAATATCATAGAATTCCAACAGGAGAAGAATTTCCTCCAACTGATCCCTTCCTTGGACTGTTGAGAATTTTTTTTAGTCACATTTCATTTATTTGCGTTCTTTTGTTCAGTTGATCGGATGATTAATGTGTTTAAAATAAATGACAAGACGCAAGATGTAGAGATAATGTACCATTAAATAAATGGTTTTCGTTATGCATTACTGGATATTTCATAACATATTGATAGCGGGAAAAAGAAGTCCTTCACTGCAGAAGACAGGTAGACACCTTTATCGATCGTTGCTTGTGCTGCTTTGAAAATGAATGAATTTTCGTCTTATTGAAGAGACCCGATACTTATATTGATAGGGGTATTTTTATCATTCAAACACCATAAAACTCTTTCAAAGGTTCTCATCAAGAAGGAAAATTTGTAAGACGGAAGTAAAGAAATCTTAGCGCACTTATATTCTCGTGCTCTTGAGGGTCCGAACAATACTGAGATCTGTTCATCACAAGATTAGCAAGCAAACCAACAATTTGATTGCTTTAACACGCTCTCTCTCTCTCTCTCTCTCTCTCTCTCTCTCTCTCTCTCTCTCTCTCCATTTGGAAGATTACCTTGCTTTAAGAGTAGTCTACTCCGAAAGGGTCGTATCTCTAGCTTCTTTTCTCAGGCCAATCTACCTCGTATCTCAACAAATGCCCGAAGCGAAATAAAGGAACAGAGAGAGAGAGAGAGAGAGAGAGAGAGAGAGAGAGAGGAGAGAGAGTGTGTGTGTGTGTTTGATGTCTCGTATATCTCGGGGCCGTAATTGCCCAAGTTTCCTAGTAAGCCGACCAACTTGTCACCACATATCTGACGCTAGAAAAAACAAGGGCAGGATTTGACATTGTTCGGGATATTGTTAAGCTCAAGCACTGGGTTAAACGTTGTCATTCTCCTGGCTTCACCGACTCAAGTTAATACATTCCCACTTACATTATACGCCAGAAGTCTGCAGCAAGCTTCATAATATATTGAAAAAAAAAAAAAATATATATATATATAAAGTGAATAATTTGTCATAAGTACATGAGCCAGAAAATAAATGTACCAACAATGGTTACAAGTATTGTAAAGCCAAAATATAACACTGATACCAAATTTACAGGGTATCGTATAGAAAAATTAGGATACATTTATTTCTCTACAGATTCCAATCTTCCATCCATTAGGATCCTGAAAAGTTTGTTAGTTGGTTGTTTGTGTTTTGCAGAAAACATTGTTCAGAGAAACATTTCCCCTCCAGTGGTTGTAATTTTTTTTATATTTAAGTTTTTCCTGATCAGTTCTCATATTTCTATGATATATGCTTTTATGTCCTTGCAGTATTTCGCTTTTCAAGGGTCAATTGCTATCAGATGATAGATATTTTACTTTTTACATCTAAGTAATTTTTTTTATCTTAGTTTTAATTATGTAAATGTTCGATTCCTATGACTCCGAAATTGACTTTGAACTTCTAAGTAAAAGCTCTCTCAGCAAAATTGGTAGAGAATGGTGCTGGCTGGTTGCTGGCGGGAAGGCAAGAGGGGAATCAGGGATGTGCATAAAGATACTGACGATGGTTTGGCGGGAAATTTGGTTTTTTGTTCTTGGAAGGTAACCTCGCAAATTTTGCCGTGGAAAGCTGTTTAGCATTTCCTTAGTTATATACACTGTACACGGTAAAGTGAGAGTAGTTCTGTGTGCAACTATGTAAAGTTTGGTCATTCTTTGTTTTTGTCCTTTTTTTATCTTCTGTATTCCAATTTGGGATCTTTCTGTCACAGCGAAAACCGGGAACATTTCCGGGGACGGCAGTAGTCGAGGGGAGGTCACCGAAAACGGGGACTGTTCCCGGAAACTGGGGAGGTCTGGTCACCCTAAAATGATATACCAAAGGCGAGCATAAGGACTTTTAAGAAAATAATATTTCAAGTCAAGTGTTCCATACGCCTTGACATTAATACTAATAGGTATTTCGATGAATACCCATCTTCTCCATATAATCAAAATCATCTTTTATCCCGGAAAGAACAGGTAATCTCTACAAATAAATTCATTAGTAAAAGAATAAATCTCTGAAGGCCTATAAATCATTTTGCAACGTCCAGGCAGCTTAAACACAGCCTAAAATATCAAAATTCAAAGAAAACTTTATTTTGAAAATGTTGTTGTGATGACTGTCGAGCTTAATAGATCTAATGTTAATGTTGCAGAGGTAGTTACGTTGACCAGCCCAAGGAGCATGTTAAGTACGCTGTCATTGATGGCACAGCTAACCTCATCACACAGTCCTTTGAACTAAGCAATGTGGAAAAAAATCAGTTCAAATCACACGGATTACAAATTATACCAATGCATAAAAGGGATCATATTTATATAACCTTAAGGAAAATAGTACGAGCTGTGAATTTGCTAAATTGTCGACATATATGGCATTGGAAATAAAAAAAAAACAGTCTAACACTACTTGGCAATGACGTTAATCCTGAGATTCTGGATGATACAAAAGAATCGTGTCATGTCAGATTTGAACATCGATGTACTCTTTCGCATACATTTCCTTTAAATTTAATTTAATTCATTCACGGTAAACGATACAAGCCGAAATCTTTTGTTTTTAATTATAGTTTCTCTTAATTCACAAAACAATACCTTGGTTTTTAACTAAGTCTCAGGCATGTACAAGTAGGCATGCCTAAATCATATATTATCAAAATTGATATCCGAATAGTTTGAGTAAATGTACTTTTTTTAAAGGTTATGTATAGATATTCCTAAAAACATTTACCTTACAATACATTCTGAAAATATATCATAAAGGCAATAAGGCATTGTATATTTTAATCCAGAGGTTTAACAGGATATTGTTAGAAATATAATACCGTAAAGGAAATTACGGAAGTTCCATATTTAGATGAGACAATGATAAAAAGGAATTGGATATGGTTTGGCCATGTCCTTCGCACAATCCCATGGAGAGACGCTGAGCTCCTGTTGCCACCAGAGGAGTTGGAGGTGAACGAAGATTTGTTGAGGATACAGCACAGGGAAGACATGAGTAGGGGGATTTCCCAGAAGCCCTGCTTATGTGTCACGAGGAGTTTGAAGTTATGATGATATTGAGAGGTGTAGCTTCCTCTAACCTTGAGAAAACTAACTACAATAAATCAACATTATATTGATTCGGAAGGAACTGTATTACTGAAATTTAAAAGCAACCGTAAAAAACGTTTCTTTACATTTAATTTCAATCAATATTTGTTCTAATTTGGTCTTGTATATTTTTGCTGCTATTTTTGCTGTGATCTTTATACATCTAAAAGACAGTTTCTTTTCATTTGGAAAGATAAGTTTCGGTCAGTGCTTTTATAGTTTCTGAACTGATCATTTCTTTCTGCCGACGCCTTTAAACTTGTAGATATATTGATCCGTGCCCTGCTATGTTTGTGTCTTGTCTGAGCATCATTTACCTTGATAGAGTTTCTTCGCTCACTCGAAAGTTAAGCAGAGACTCGCCCTTAACTTTAGCCCTGCTGGAATGACATGAGTTCCCAGAGACCCTACCAGCGCTACTTCAATGCTTAGGACGCCCAAGCGCCGAGCATAAAAACTGCCTAGCCGTCATTTTACGAGTCTTGTTAGTGTTACTGCAAAACTTTGAACCATTTAGGAGGTTCTGGGAGTTTCTTCATCTGCTTACTGACGCATGCATGAATTGCTTACTTATTTAATTTTCCATTTGTAGGGGTTGGATTAGATTAAGCCGGCCATATGCCGGCACGGGCAGTAGTGATAGGATGTAAAGAGATTTGGGATGCCTAGCGTGGACTCCAGATTTCCCACCAGGAAATAGTGATTCACTAAGTATGTGCATCTTTTCCTCTGTTCGCACAAGTTTATTAATTCGTGGGTTAGTGTTTATCGTATGAAGATTTATGTGTTAATAGTGCATATTCAATTAACCTGCTGTATTCATCTTTTGATGGTAAAACGGAATGGTTATTTTTGTATTTTTATTTTTTTGTATACGGCAAAAATGGTGTAGCCATGCCGTCGTCTATCCCAGAGGCGCTCTTTCAAACACCCTAGGCCCTGTTTAAGGATGTAGAATGAAGGCACCTGGGTCTGATTTTCTTGTGTTTAGTTTTGCTGCGTTGACACTCCTATAGTACCGTCATTGTGTACGGTATAGTTACACTAACTTTGTAGGTTTCTCTCGCTCAGTGTAACTTGTTACTGTCTGCAGTAGATATGGTTACAAGTGTTCAAGGTTGCCATTGTTTACTAATGTTACCTAAAATGACCAAGTACTAAACCAACTCAGCTTTGTTTAAGTTCACAGGTCGACAGACCATCGGTATATCGAACTCTTTATGTAGTTTTATATTAAGGGAGAATGAAGATTGCGTGCGAGAATTTATTTGATATCAGAACATGGCTTACAAAATTGCGAACAAATGCAAAATCCGGAAACAAAGAAAGAGAAAGTAAAAACAGAAGGTAAATCCCTGCACGATATTTGAAAGATTATTAGATCTAAATTTAATTTCTTGTTTATTGAAGAAATTAATGATAGATTGTTAGTCAGAAGAAGTAAAATTGAAATTTTTCAAAAAGCGATATTGTGAAAACATGGGATAGATGTTAAAAGTAAAATTACAGAAAAATATTTTGAAAATGTAAGAAATATATCTGGATATATTGTTTCCTAAATTCATTTTCCAATGAGATTTGCTAAGTTTGTCTTTATTCATATTCTTTTCAATTCTGAATCTGTAGTATTTAAAGAAGAAAAGATGATTTCCGCAGCCTTTCAATATGACCTCTCAGTTGCGTACAAATCTTAGATGAGATTTATCCGGCAATAATGCAAACCTAAGTTGGGTATTGAATAAATTACAGATTAATGAGAAGGACTTAAAACAATGTTACCTTAGATAAGAAGAAAAGAATATTGTCCAATGAATGATTATTGAATAATAAATATTAGTCTTGAGTACATAAAACGTACATCATTGTCGATAGGATGTAGATAGCAATTGTTGCATTTCCAATGAACCCCAAGAAAACGTAGACAATGCACCTCATATTACTTGGTTATTCCTGCAGTCGATTATTGTAGTAGTCTAAGGGAGGTTGTTTAGTTGAACAAACGGAGATAATTTCATTAGATATTATTATTATTCACTCGCTTTCTTTGTTGACGAGCGTGCGGTTACGAAAAAATTTCCTTGAACACCTATTATACTTGGCTTAACCAAGCCATTTATTTGCTTAGCACCTCAAAATGAAAAGCATGTAAGGCTCCCAAGTAACAGTTGTTTCGGGCATGACAAATATCTTGTACTTATGCTCAGAAATTGTGTCCATTTATTACGTAAAATCGACCACAAGGGAGTGCAGAGGGATACGCATTTCTTGCCTAAATATGATTCTCAGGAGGTCAACCTTGGTCGTCTACTGGACAGTTCAGTGATACCCAAATGGTAATATCATATCCTTTTATATATGCTTTAATATTACTTTCATAATGGCTCATGGAACAACGCAATGAAAAGTTCATGGAAGTTACATATGACAGGCGGGTCTGTAATTTGTATTTTATATCGTAGCTGCTGCTACAAAGTGTGCAGTCCTGTATTGGATTGCGGACTTCAAGGCATCCAAAGGTTGGCTGTTTTGGTTCAAGTTTCAGCATGGACTTTGTAACAAGAAGGCTCATGGCAAAGCTTTGGATGCCTCTGAGGAGGAAATAGAGGAATTTTGCTGGACATAGCATGACTTGATGAAGAAAGACCTTGTTTTTGGGCAAATCTTTTACGCTGATGAAACTAGCCTATTCTATCACTCCTTACCCACTAACACCTTGTCTGATGAAAAGGAATAGAGTTTATCTGGTTAAAAGGTTCCAAGCAATGCATGTCTGATTTGCTATGTGCAGAATGTTTTGGTGGGCATCGCTGCAAACCAGTGGTAGTTAGAAATGCCAAGCAGCCACGTTCCCTTTGTGGGTTGATGGGTAGGATCCTAGTGATTAGTATCATTCAGCGAATGCTTGGTTCACTTCCAAGACTGTAACGAACGGGTTCCTTAATCACACTTTTAAGGAAGTTGTTTGTCATTAGACGCAGGACTATATCATTGCTAAGATATCGGATGGAGGCTTTGCTTCACCTGTGCACCCTAAGGCAACCCAGTGGTTGGCGATGAAGATCGTAGTAGGGTTTTGTTTTTGCCTCGTAATGCAGCTGCACTCATTCAGCCAATGGATCTGGGTAATGTCATCACAGTACCCATAACAATTCGTTTAGACCCAAACTGGCCATGCACTCAAGCTCATCGCCATACCCTTCTTGAGTAACTTGATCGTTGAGTCAAGAAACAGACAAGCACTCCATCACCCTACGTTGATATGCAATGCTCATTCTGCTATGAAACTGATGTTTTGCTGCCCCAGCAGTAAAACTAAACTGACTACGAACATGTACATTTTCGGCGCTGCCGCTTTTCCCAGATTTGATTCATAAACCCTTGCCCTAACTTGGGATGTAATGTAGATGTGGGTGAAACACTGCCATATTTTCCTTTGACCAGGTCAAAAAGGGTAAACACCTTCTAACATTGGAAACACAAAATGCGCGAAAGAACTGAGATTTGATAACAAGTAAAGGATGATTTATAGTAGGAAAAAAAACTGCAGAAAGTAAATATTTGATATACATTAAATTGTTTTGATAACAGGGTAGGATAAAGACGAATTAGTTTTTATTCATCTAAATGAATTATACGAATGCGCAATTTCTAGCCCCTGAACGGTCTCTCGTCTGGAAAGCCCGTGGGAAGGATAACTAGGATTTCATGACCGGAATACAAAACCTCGAATTGAAGGATGCAGAAAAACTGTAGTCGGATTATAAGTCAGGAAGAAGTTTGGCACTGTAGCTAATGACAGCCACCTTCATGGTCATTTTGGTTTTACTGTAGGCACCGCTTCTTTTGGCCAGTGCGCCGCTTAGTGTCTCCCAGGAGTCGCAGTTGTGCTTGAGGATGGGGAGGAAAAGGAGAAATGGGTGGAGGGGGAGGAAGAGAATGGGAGGAGGGGAGGAGTAGGAGAAATGGGAGGAGGCAGATGAAGAGGAGAAATGGGTGGAGGGGGAGGAAGAGAAGAAATGGGAGGAGGGAGAGGAAGGGGAGAGATCCTCCTCGCAAGTCGTTAAAAGTCCGTCTATTGAATGCAGTTTTGGGCAAAGCACACAGGGAAGAGAGGAAAAGCTGTTGTATTTCTAAGGCTGTTATTACGGGTATTTATGTTGTGTTTAAGCAAAATATAAAGAAGAAAGTGATACCAATGCTATTCAGTTGTGAACTGTGCATTCTAGTACACCAACTTTATTTTCATGTTGCTTACAAGAGGAAAAAAGTTCGCTTTACTTTTGTATACAGTGTATTTTAAGTTTTCAGTTCAGAGTATGGTGATTGTTTTTATAAGCATATTTAGTGTTTATGGTTATGTGGTATTGACAAGGTTGTGGGGGGAGGAAATGTGGAGTTGCTAATATAGATCCTTAGAGCCTTTTTTTTTGCCTTATTCGGGTTTTATCCGTATTCGGCAGGGCCTTGGCTTTATTATTGCGAATTTGGGAAAGATTACCGTATGTACACACACACACACTATATATTACTATATATATATATATATATATATATATAATATATCTTATATATCATATATATATATATATATATATATATATTATATAATATATATATATATATATAATATATATATATACATATGATGTACTATAGATATATATATTTTATTAATAGGGTCAATCTCTCAAAAATATTTTGTTCAAAGCATATGTTTAAACAATCGAAAGAGTGAATTAGGTTGCTTACACGACGAGAAAAGCTATCAAATTAAGGTTATGCGACACAGAAACTATGAATTAAGATTTTTTTTTCCATAGCATTTTTGCACTGATTTATTTCTCCTTATATCTTGGAACTAAAATACTACGTAAATTTATCAAGCCTTGCCATATCCACGATTGCTTGTTTTTGTTTTCTTGTAATTGATATTTTTTCCTATATTGGTATGATATTTTTATCCTTCTTATATAAAAATAAATTGCATTTTTATTTAATAATTGTACTGATCGCATGTATTAGAATTAGAGTAAAAGACACAAAAAAATCAAGATATTTTTTTCCCCTAAGCTTTGATAACAAAATAATATTTAGATTATGTTTGCAAGAAAACAGTGATAAAAGACATTACTTTTTTTGGATTGGAAATCAAATATCATATAAAAAACTTAAGAAAACAACAACAAAAGTTAAAAGTAAGGGCGTTTGTTAAAGGGCGCGCTATTCCCGTTTGGGACCCAAGCACCGGAGTCTCAGGTCCTCTTTTCAAGTAGTCCTTACCGTATTCTTTTCTCTTTTTCTCCTTTCTCACTAGGTATGTCTGATGCTGACACACACACACACACACACACATACACACACACACACACACACACACACCACACACACACACATATATATATATATATATATATATATATAATATATATTATATATATATATATATATATATATATATATATGTATGCATGCGTATGTCAGTATCAGACATACCTAGTGAGAAAGGAGAAAAAGAGAAAATAATAAGATAAGGAAGGAGAAAGAATGGTAACCAGCCTCTATGGGGCAAGTGATAACGGTTAGAAATGAGCTCTAGAAAATGTATCTTCTGAAGAGGGTTATCAGTATGGAGCGAAAGCAGACGCTTTTATTAAATATGCCGAGGCACTTTCTATGACGCACTGACATGATCATTTAAAATTTGTTTCGACTCTGTCTGCAAGTTCATCCCGAAAGTAATCTCTAAAAACTGAAACGATTAATATCAATCAATGTCCGATTAAGATTTTTCATCATGTAAAGCCCTTACACATGACGTAAAGATTTCCGGTAATTTCAAGAACTCTTCTCGAAATGTATCAAACAATTTTTTGTTATAAAAAAATATCAGGATTTTCTTCATCAACAGACGCCATTCGCATTTGCTTTTAAAAGATTACCACGTTTCGAGATTTATGCTTTGTGATATCGACTCAACACTCGGCACTGAAGAGGTATGAAAGTTTTAGGAAACGCAGCTTGTTTATTCAATTACTTTTGATGACAGATCAAATATTAGAGTTGTCGGAATATTCTATCTCCTTTTCCTTTTTACGGGAGTCGATGAATAATGTCGAAAACCAGCCAACTAACAGTTATTAGGCGGCACTCTGAAAGGGAAGCCTATTTACTTTTTCTTTATTTTATTGTTTGTGTATGTTCCCTATTCTACATGTTATGTTCATGCTTGATGTTGAGATATATAAATTTTTTTACTAGATTTGTCTACCAAGTAAATAAGTTTACATGTACATAACATCTTTGTTATATATATATATATATATATATATATATATATATATATATATATATATATATATATATATATATATGTGTGTGTGTGTGTGTGTGTGTGTGTGTGTATATATATATATATATATATATATATATATATATATATATATATATATATATATAATTCCATGTGATTATTTTGAGTTATAATTACACATTTTTACTGTTTCCATTAAAACTTATCTAATTTTTCCAAATCGCCGATTCTATAAAAGATCAATTTTCTACCCAAAGCATACATATTACACACTGCGTGTGCGTAATATTGTTATACTTCTTGAAAAAATGTGATCAGTTTTAATGAAAGCATTATAAAAGTCTAATTGTAACTGAAAATAATTACATGTACTTATAAACTTTTAAAGCTCTTTATTCACTGTCCTTAATTCTTGACATCTACCAGGAAGAAAGTACTGAATAATAGCAAGCTTTTGAAAAGCTTAATGCATAAACTTTCCTGCTACGACGAATGGAATTTTCAACTTATTTTCGTCATATGAAGGTGCTGAGAGAGAGAAGGAGAGTATTTTATTTTTGGTTGAGTATCGTCCCGTCGAGTCTCCCTTTTATTTTTCCCCGCCCTAATTACGTCATACAAAAGTCGCCTAACAACTAGGTACACAATTTACAGCGTAGATCACCAGCGCAAACTGGAATTTTAATGAACACAGCTACCCGCCCTTTCTCAGTCAGGTCAAGATTCGAGCACGGGTCGTCTAGTAGTGAGCTGTACGCTCTCTGTGTCTTCGGGGATGCGCGCGCGCACACACACATACACACACACAGTGCGGATTTACGTAACATATAAAGATGTACCTGTCTTCATAAAATTGAGTTTCCAGTTTATCGTAGATAGCCTACTGTAACCTTTCCTTATTTAATGAATTTAAGTACCACATTATTTTAAGTCTTATTGTTTGTGTTTATGTGTAAGTGGGTTTGTGTGTGGAAATATCAAAATAATATTGTGATAATTATATAAGAGACGACTGGAAATGCTCTGTTTCGAAGACTGGTATGTTTTTTTGTTTTTTTTAATAATTATTGGTTTTTTGCTTGGAGTTTTGTCGTGAAAAAATACATGCACATATTTTTTCCCGACCTGAGTCCGCTTTTGGGCGCCAATCCATAGTTCCACGTCAGTCATTTGGCGGCAAAAATGTCATGGTTCTCTCAGGAATTACGTGAATTGCTATGCTTTTTATTACGTCAACGCCATCGAGTTATTGAAAGTAGTTATATTCATTTTGATGAGATTGAAATTGCTATTGCAAGATGAAAATAAGTTTCCAATGAAAATCGTAAATTGTAATTTAATATCTAACTGGCCAGCCAGCTAGCGTCAAGAATCGCGCTCCTCTTCCTTCTCGCCACAGATCAGAGATAGTGAGGACGTCTGTGCGATCGCTCCTCCTAGTGGGGTAGATAAGAGTAGTTATTTAGAAGAATTGTGCAAATGATGATACAAGCATCAAATTGGGTACAATTGTTCTCCAAGGGATACTAATCAAATCTGCCTGATTGGCCAATTGAAAATCCAAAATAGCGGCCATTTTTCAAGACGGCCGCCAAAATAACCACCCAAAGTTGATGTTTTGCTTAGAAATATTTGCAGTTGTCCAAACTGCATGATCTAAGTGTGGATTCCTATGTTTTTAAGCCTGCTGATGTATAGTTTCTAGTTTATAACATGGTTAAGGCACTGTATTAAAGGAGTGATTGTCGGGCACTACTGAGGCACATTGGTGACATTACTGCTGTGAAACTCAGCATCGGGTTCATTGTTAGCTAAGTAGGAAATTTATGTTGGCATCATACTGCAACAACCTACTAGTATCCCAATTGCTGCCTAATCAACCCCAAATCAGTTAGACAGGGCATGCCAGCACAGGAGAGCCGAACTAAGAATAACAGGGTTTTAGTTATCTGGATGGTGTACAGATCGCACGGGACTTATGACACGGGATGAACGATCGGACTAGGTGTATGGCACAGTGCAAGAACTTAGTTGTATCCCATACAGGAAAGTGCCTATTGTATATTACAGGACATAAGAGGCCTATTTTACTATTACATGTATAGTGTGGTAAAAGGATAAACCCTCGACCCTGAATGTCATCGTAATCATGGATGCGAACTCTACTGGACGACCATGGCAAACAGACTGGACCAAGTTTTGCCTATGTCAGGAGGTTAAGAAAGAAGATCTAAAATCTCCCTAGGCCAATCCTGCAAGAAGAGGGGATGATGGACATACGAACCTGGCAAAGAATATTCCTCTGTTTCACTCACTCAATGCGCTACCAATCAAGCTAGACCCTGCAAGACTTGACGAAGGTTCTGGGATAGAGGAAACGTTGAGAAAAAATAAGGCACAATATCATGAGAGGTGCAGTCTTCTGTTCAACAACGCTAAGTTACACTGAGCTGAAAAAAGAACAAGTCATGCAGGTACTAGTGATGAGGGCAGTAAAAGTAAGATTCCATGAAAGCTCCAAGAAACTTAAACAAAAGAATGCTTCTTCTGCGAAACTGAAGGAGGGGAGCTTAGAGAAGCAATGACAATGCATGTGAATAGGAGAATAAGTGAATGTGCCAAAACACTCAGTGATACAAAACTTCTCGCCAAACTAAGTGCAAGAGATGTCGTAGCCCAGGAAGTGAAATATCACCCTGGCTGCTTGGTGGCATTGTATAACCGAGAACAGGCATACCTAAAGGTGTGGGAGCAAGAAAAAGAACAGGAACACTGGAGGATGCATATCCAATTGCTTTCTCTGAACTAATCACTTACATCTGCAAGAGGAAAAATGCCAGTGAGAGGCCACCGATTTTCAAGCTTGCTGATTTGACCAAGCTTTACAAGCAGAGGCTGGAACAGCTTGGTGTTGACTCGCCTGATGTTCATCCTACCAGACTCAAGGATCAGCTGCTTTTGCACATTCCACAGCTGCTAGCTAATCGCTAAGGACGAGAAGTTCTGTTGGCTGTTGAAACTGATGTAAATTCAATCCTATCAGAAGCATCCCGTTATGGTGAAGTGATCCATCTAGCAAAAGCCGCTGGGATAATAAGACAAGACATGCTCCATCAGAAGTTGAATTTCAGCAGCTATTTTCATGACAAAGACTTAGAACAGGCTGTGCCATCATCACTGCTTCAGTTTGTATGCATGATCGAACATGGTGCAGACATCAAGTCCCAACTACATCATGGAGCGTCGAAATCAGACTGCTACATCACAACCTCTACAGTACAGCTGCTTCGCCAAATACAAGGAAGGAACGGATGTCCACAGGCATTCCAAGGACCGGGAGCCACATTTTGCAAATAATTGAAATGCTCCATGAGAATGGGCTCAGCATATCATATGACCAAGTCCTAGAAATCTCAGCACAGTTAGGACGAGCAGTTGTTGCACAGTATGTGGAAGACGAAGTAATCTGTCCCCCAGTCTTGAGAAAGAATTTGTTCACAACTGGAGCAGTTGACAATATAGTCCTAAAAGATGACTGTCAGTTATTCTCACAACTGTTCATCCCAAGCCAGAACAGACAGTGTGATTTGCAAGAATTCTTCAAGCACGAGGAATGATCATACCCTGCATCTCTCACTGACAGCTGCAAACTTCATACATGTCAGAAGTCACAGCTGGTTGAAATTCTTAAAGCACAAGTGAATGTCCCAGTGGGAAAACCAAAGGGAGATACAATCATCATTGACAGCTCAGCACTTACCAATGCCTCACCTCCACATACTTCAAAGACATTTAATGACCATGCCAAAGAAGACTTCATCCCAAAGGTGGAATCCTACTGTGCTTGGTACAAGCGGGTGGACATAGTCTTTGATGTATACAAGAAATCAAGTCTGAAATCAGAGACGAGGTCAAAAAGGGGGAAAGAAATCAGAAGAAGAGTGACAGGAACAAGCAAGACACCAGGAAACTTGCAAAGCTTCCTTTGTTACCCCAGCAACAAGATTGAACTGTTTCACTTCCTGGCTGAAAAGATGTGTGAAGCAGAAACGACAAGCACAGTCATCGCTACAAAAGGAGAGGATGCCATTAGCAACACAGTGAAGTCTCTTGATGCTGTGTCCCCATGTTGTCATGAAGAAGCTGACAGTTGAATATTTGTTCACGCTAGGGATGCAACGACTGACGGGAGCAAGTCTATAATCAAGACTAATGACACAGATGTGCTAGTAATAGCAATATCTGCCATGCCATCCTTCCAGAAACTAGGTCTTCAGGAAATGTGGATTGCCTTTGGCCAAGGAACCCATATGCGATGGATTCCAGTCCACGAGGTAGTTTCTGCAATTGGGCTTGAGAAAGCTAGCGGGATCCCCTACTTTCACGCATTCACTGGATGTGACATTGTGTCTGCCTTCCATGGGAAAGTGAAGAAATCTGCATGGCAGACTTGGAATGTATTTGATGATATTACTGAATCATTCATCAGTCTCAGCCAGCATCCAACACTGAATCGTGATCTTGACATGCAGGAACTGGTAAGATTCGTTGTCCTCATATACGACAGATCAAGCGCAGCCACTGGTGTGGACATAGCAAGACTAATCTGTTTGCCCGCAAGCAAAGGCTGTACAACTCTATTCCACCAACACAGGCAGCCCTCAGAGAACATGCAAAGCATGCAGCCTACCAGGCTGGGATCATCTGGGGCCAAGCAACCCACTGTAATCCACACATGAGCAGTCCAGCTGAATAAGTGTGGACACAGAGAGGAGAAGCATGGCAGATACATTGGACAACACTACCACTGATTGCAGCAAGCTGTCAAGAATTGACAAAGTGCTCCTGTAAGAAGGTTTGCAAAGGAAGATGCAAGTGCTCTCAGGCAGAGCTTCCCTGCACATCACTCTGCAGCTGCATATGTGAACAGTGGCAGATCGAGAAACAGCAGCACGGTATGCATAACTTGAAAATGTACTAGCCGGGACAAAACTTATATAAAGAAAGACAAACATCTAGGTGGTCATCTTGAGAAATATGTCTCAGAGTGCTTTTTAAACAGCAGGCTTCAAAACATAGGAATCGACACTTAGATCATGCAAATCAGACAACTACAAATATTTCTAAGCAAAACATCTATTTCGGGTGGTTATTTTGGCGGCCATCTTGAAAATGGCCGCCATCTTGGATTTTCAATTGGCAAATCGGGCAGATTTGATTACTATACCTAGGAGGACACTTGTGCCAAATTTCATGCTTGTATCATCATTTGCACGATTTTTCTATTGTCTGCCCCACTATGCATTTCCGCGCCAAGAACACAGCCTCCACCATGAGGAGGTTGTGAGTTGGTTATTTTAAGTTCATGTTTGCCGTTAGGTATCAGAAATTTGTGAGTCATTGATGCAACTGCTCTTATTGACGGTGAGAGACGTGATCATTAGTGAATTGGAGTTCATTTCATTGTGATAACTCCGCGACCGCATGGTCTCACAAGTGTATCGAATGCATATTGGAGTGGGAAGCCTCCGTGGTTCAATTATTGTTGATTAGCATGCAGCCATGAAATAGGTTTTTATTTTTGTAATAAAATTGTTAAAAACTAAACAGCCTTAATTCTGTTGTCCTTACATCTGGGCTGGAAGCTGACCCCTAAGGTAGGTTTATCATGCCGAGAATATCCGGCACGTCCAGTGGTATTAGTTGCTGAGCAGATTGCGACAGGTTTTCTGAAAATGAAGAATAGTATCTTATTATTGTTTATACTCCTAACTTGCTGCGTAGTATTTCACAATAGAGGAATCGTATTTTGCCCAATTCGAGTGCTGTGGAGGTTATTGCTCTCTTAAGTACACATTTTATTGATACTGCAAGTTAAGAACACTTCAGTTTCTATTTCCTTGATTTTACCGTCTCACCATTTCTTATTAAAAGTGAAGTACTGTTAGGTTACTATTTTGATAAAGGACAAAACTAACCTTTAAATTTTTGTATCCTAAGTATTGGAAAATTCAGTATTTTGTCATTTGACTGAATTTACAAAATAGGGCAGTCCTGATATTCTCAGATGAAATGCCCTCCTAATTTACTCAGCAAGTAAAACAATCTTGGCATTATGATAAACATTTTGAAAGGGTAGGTACCATGGGAATAGACAAGGAAATGTTTCACGGACGAAGAGGAAAACAAAACTGCAAATTTAATCAGAGAGGAACAGATTATGAGAGCAATATTGATCAATTATTAAACTTAAAAAGAGCAAAAATCTATAAGGCCTCCATAATAATAAAAGCTGTCGACGAGGCTGAGGAAGTTTGTGTGGACTGAGGGAAATTCATTTTTGGAACTCTCCACTGAGCTTCCTTAACTTCCAAATTATATCGAAAGCTTTTATCAAAACAAAGGTAAACTTAATGACGAAAAGTCCTGGAGCCAGAAAATTACCTGCTTGATTTAGTTAGAGGGTCCACTGGGACACCTTTTTAGCGAGGGTAAACATCCATCATCGTGTTATTCAGGGTTTTCGTTGAATTTGTTGAAATCAAAATAACACCTTTTTTACGTGTATTGGTTACATAAATCGCAATAACTCAGCAATGAAAAGGCCTACAGAGCTCGTTCACTTCTCAAAATAAAGCCTTAAGAATGTTCTTTTTAAAGGGTACAATAAGACTGGTCAACAATGATAGGTTTTTTGAACCGGGTGGGACACTCCGCGCTTCATTATCACTTGGAAAATATAAGTCAGGTTATAGCATCTCCCCAAGTTCAAGCCTGGTTCTAAATTTTTCATAAAATTTTTGAAGATATCATATCTGGCAGTCGCATCTTTCAAGTCGGAAGTTAAGGTAACCACATCATCCTGAAGTGTAATGGATGTCTTAAGGAATCCAGCTCGTCCTTTTTCAGAAATCCTCCATTTATCATATACGTTGTTGTGTTTTGAGACATTTTGTTTAAAATTTTTTTTTTAATATTAGTTGGCAGAGATGCTGCGTCCTGAGAATCCACCATAGAAAATGAATTCCGTTGTTGAAGTTTCTTAGTCAAAATTGTGACCCTTTTTTTTTTTTCCTGTGAATTTTTTCCAGTGATTTTATTACTAGCCACCGCTGTCAGAAACTGCGGTAAAGTTCTGACTTTTCCCGCTGTTTCTCCGCTTCTGACGTCACATCGGACAAAGTTCGTCGACCAAAGTTCGTGGACGGGGCCTTAGTATCACATTTATCATCAGATGTTTGGCAAGAACCACTTGAGGATGGTGACTGTGATGCCTGTAATTTTTTCTTTAGCTCAGTATGTTGATCTGAAATATATTCCTTTTATTGATTGCTACACAGCGGTTAAAATAAGTAAACAAGTTAATGTAAAACCATTAAACGTTCAATTTATTCGCTTATTTTTCACAAATATTTAATTATGAAAAGTCATAGATTTTAGTTTCACATCAGAAAAGGTCATACTTTGACCTCTTGTGACATTCGGTATTGACCAGTCTTATTGTGTATGTATCAGTTGAATAGAACATTCTTTAAGCTTTATTTTGAGACGTGAATTTATCTAACCAATACACGAAAAAAACCGAGTTATTTTGATTTCATCAAATTCAACAAAAACCCTGAATAACACGATAACTGCCGGGTTTCTGGATGTCTACCCTCGCTAAGAAATGTGTCCCAGTGGTCCATTTAACTAAATCAAGCAGGTAATTTTCTGGTATTTTCATGCATGCAAACACCCCTTGGCTCCTGGACTTATTGCATAACTTTTGGCGTGAGTATGGAAAGTTAACGAGCCATCCAGCAGGGCTTTGTGCTGACGAAAACAAGGAGAGCGACACAAGAATATGAGGAAGAGAAAATTATCGGTTACTTTGGCCTGAATAATATTCGTGAGTTTTTTCTCAATGAAAAGCGTAAGGTCTGACCAATATGTTTCTTAATAGCTTGAAATTTTCAAGTTTAAAAAAAAAATAATTAAAAATCATATGAAAATTTTTTTTCTTCTTTTCTCACATAACGTCTTATATGAGTTAGAATACATATGATAATAATTATCTTCGTTAATTATAAATATAATTTACAATAGAAAACAAGACACTTTGTCTAGGACCTCAATCTCCAGGCTTAGGAATTTACTTCATCTTATTATCTTTGAAGCCAAAAATATTTCATAGAAAAGGAGGAACTTAGCCTATCTGCATAATACCACAAAAGTCTTTCTCGTTTATGGAAAGTTTGTATAGGCTTATGAGAAAGAGGATTTGTAGGAGTGGTTGACAAAGCCATAAAAAAAGGGGGAGTGGTGGTGGTGTTGGTTGATTTGTTTTTTTTCGTTTTGGTCCCAGTGATAGAAGTTGATTGTATCCAAAGAAAACTCATAATCACATGAGTCAATAAAATGGGACAGTAAATCCACAGTAATATGTATGATTGATTTTGTTATTTAAAATATATAAAGCTGAAAGCTTTCGATGACCTGCACGGTCCTCCTCGTATGTAAGAATACGGTACTAGGAACGCAGGCAACATTTATTCCACACAGCGAATTTTCTATCGAACTTCAAGAACTCTATATACTACGAGCATATATGAATCACGGTTATACGCGCAAGCTGTCCATTTCTTCTTTTAGTTAATTACGTTTTGCCCATCCGAGCTCCTCTTCTTATTTCATGTCTGTCTGGACGTAGGGAAAGTATTCAGATTCTTAGAGTATAGACAGATTGCTCTTGAACAAGAAGCTGAGTTTTCAAATGGTCTTTCATCATTCATAACTAATAGTAATAAGCCGATAATGAATTCTCCTAGGAGTTGGAGTCTCAAAATCTCGCATTATATTATATACCAAAGTAGAGATTCTTTTATAAATATATTCCAGACTTTTTATTGGACATTCTAAAATTAGTATTCAATGGATACCTATTCATATGAAGTTTCTGTTCTTGCGAGATTGTTTTACTTCTTATTTTTATATATATGTATCGATTGTTGGGAAATTGATATCTGATAGGATCTATCACTGTTCAGGTTTCAGTGTCAAATGAGAACCTTCTTGTTGCAGGTCGGGGGTTTCATGGTGATTTAGGTTTTATTGCAGGAGAATAATCTCTTTGACGTCGTCAAAATGTGCTGCGAGAAGAGTTCTATGTTCTGAATTTTCTCTGCAGTGCTAGCTGGTATTAAAAGTACATTAAATGTACAATTATTCATACATTTTCAATCCTTCTCTTTTTCGTCAGCTTTAGTCTCAACTTTCATAGAGTATCTTACTCAACAGACTGGATGAAGATTTAATAAGCCTCTTGTCCTCTGAAGCTGACTATGTGAGATGACCGAACAACACAATATAATCTGATGAATTATTCCTTTAAGGAAAGACTACATCCTATTTTGCCTCTCTTCGATATTCCTGGAACTGCAGGACTGCAACTTCTCCGCGAAGTGACTCAGCTGGTTATGAAGGACATAATGAAGCCTCGGCTTGCGCAGTAATGTTCAAAGGCCCTGTGTTGAAAGCTCTCGAGACGTTCGTTAGATAATCTCATCAGGGATGAGTCCATTGTCTGTCGTTTAAAAGAGATTGAACACCGTATAAAGTTTCTTCTTTTGTTCAGGGTGACTATATCTGGATCTGACTACATTTTTACATGATTAATCCAGCGCCAACGGTAAATTTTCCAATATGTTTTTCTTTACGTTTCTCTTCAGCAAAAAGTAATAATTGTGTACTGTATGTTGAACCAACAAATAAGGTACAATGTTCTGTTGTTTCATTTGTTACATAATTAGAGAATGATAATATGTTGTTTAAAATATTATCGATGATTGTAAATTGCTCCATAACATATTTACATTTCAAATAGAATTTGTATTCATAATGAACCAAAAACATGGGGTATGTTCAGTTGTCCTCATAATAAATTCGTTACGAAGTATGATTTTAATCGTTTAATTATATGATGTGGCAATTATTAATACACTCTTGAGAAGTGTCAAAAAAGGTTTATTCAGAGAAAGGTATCGTTGATATTAATGCAATGCTGCAATTCATCTAATCTTATTAATTAAAAAGGGTGAATCATCATTTCCGTAAGATTAGAAGGTCAAGCAAATTTTCGCAGGTGAAATTTTGTTTACTGAAGATTAGTTGGCAATGGAAGAGTCAGTACTTAGAGAAACTTGAAGATGAGTTGGAATGAAATGCAGCTTATAATATCTTTCTCATATTATCTTACAATTTTAATGTGGGGGAATTGTATGGTATATATACTTTCTTTATTGACTAAACATATCAGCTGTCAATTATGGCTTTATTACGTTAAAAAGTAGAAAACATCTCTGAACATTTTTCCAAAAGGATGCTTATTACCAAGAATGCGTAGAGAGAGAGAGAGAGAGAGAGAGAGAGAGAGAGAGAGAGAGAGAGAGAGAGAGAGAGAGAGCCGAAGACTTTAGTAGAATGGAAATTTTTTTCTAAAACCGTTTTCTGTAGCAAACAGGAATTCCTAATGATTAAACTTCCGTGTACATAGAATAAATTATTTATATTGTTTTTGAAAAAATATCCATAATAATTAAATACTCTTCACAACATAGAAATTAAAATCAGTGATAAAAATGTTGAAAGACTTGAATGATCTCTGGAGTGCTATTAATTAGTATTGCCAGCCTCGACTAGTTTTGATAATGACAACATTTCCTTCCTTAATTCCGGGTCACCTAACGACCATTAAGAGAAAATTGGCCCTGAACTAATCGCCCTAATGAACTCTAGAGCTAACAAGAAAGGCGTAGTTTTTATCGCCGTTTTTTTTCACCCTCGACAACAAAGAGAGGAAAAAGAAAAGGAATGTAAACAAGTTAATGGGGAAAGGAGGGTCAGGAAGTTTTGTCCTTTTCTGAGAAACGCAAAGCAATTTCATTTTATGTTAGACAACTAGTCAGTTAACAAGGGGTTTGGCCAGAACTTTTGTTTCTGTTTGTGTAACCTTGAACACGAAAAGATTAATTATGCCTCGAGCTAGGTCAGGAGGCGTTTGACTTGATGCTGAAACAATGTAGCCTGTCGTTTGACCACAGTATCAATAATACAAGAAGTTGTCTGGAAAAAAAACTGGACTTAACGGCAGTCTGACTGTCAAACAGAAACTATTGCATTGCATTAACAAATTTTGTTTGACTATATTGCTGTAAGTCAACATGATGTGCCTGTGTAGAGCTAATTTGTTTCTTGCTGACGTATATAACAGGAATGACAGTGACACATATGATGCTAATTTCCACGTTTGAAATTTAATAGCAGTTGCTGTTTTCACTCGAAAGTCATAATACATGAATCAAGTAGTGTACGTTATCTACCATATCATTACAACTGCACTTTACTCATTTTCTCAAAACAAATACATAATTTTCTCAAAACAAATACATAATTTGGTACTCTAATCATCACTGCATAGATTTTTGTGAAGGAGACTAAATAAGTAACAATTTAATATCTAAAGGACTAGAAGAAATGGGCCCTTGGTGATTTGATGCCTTAGAAAAAGAGGCTCAAGAAATTCCATAGATTCTTGACCGTGAATTCAAGATATTTCACCTCTTTTAAACTTTTGAATAAGTTATCGTGACAGATGTTGATTCGTCTGTTTACTGGATTTTTCTGGTGTTTTATAATTTAGGAAATTTATTGTTATACTTTTTACATTCGTTGTACTTTTGAAATTTGAAATTTAAATTGCTTAAACTTTCCATCCTTATCCTCCCTCTTCATTATTTTCCCAGGTGATCACAAATCTACCTCTGGCATTCAAGAGCTTCTCAACAAAAGATGTAAAAACCTTTCCTAGATTTGAAATTGGGACTTCGTCATTTCCGAGCTTTATTGCCAGTTCTTCCAGAGGCGTTTGCTCAGTTTTCTTTAATAAAGGAAGTCGGTCCTCCTGGGCTACTGCCTCAGTGTTTTCGGCATATGTACATTACCCGAAGGGAGATGATGCTTGCAACGGCGGCTCGAGAAGTTTATATTCTCATTCTTTTTTCTTCTAGAATTGAAGGCTCTTAGGTTTTTATTCCCTGTGATTCTAGTTCTAGTTATGTTCAAAGATGCAAGTTTTACATGGTTTTTCATTTTATGGAGTCACTCGCACCTACGCGTACACACGTTTTATATATATGTGTGTGTATATATGTATATATATATATATATATATATATATATATATATATATATATATATATATATATATATATATATATCTCGCGTGCGAAATTATAATCTCTTTTTTCCTTGATGTATGAGAATATTGTAAGTGACAGTTTGATGATAGAATGGAATTTGAATCGCGTCTTCCCAGTTGTAAGCAACAATTTGGAACTGTACTTGATGTGAAGTAACAAATAGGCCAAAAGTGGCACTAATTTCCGAAGGAAAAATTTTTCTTCGGCAGTGGGCTGCACAAAATTGTTTGCTAGTAACATAGAAGAGACTCGTTCAAATCTCACTTGAGCTCTGAGGTTGTGTTCTCATGTATGTGTATATTGTATGTATTTTATATTATATATATTATATATATCATATATATATTAATATATATTTATAATATAATAATCTATATATTTATAATATATTATATATATATATAATAATATGATATATATATATTTATATATATATATATAGAATATATATAATATATATATATATATGTATAAAAAAAATGGACTCAGTTAAAAAAACTCACAAATTCTAAAAACAAGAAACTTAAATTTAAAACAAACAAAAAACAAACAAATTAAAAACAAGTTGAAAAACATATTTTAAAAACATTGAAAACTTAATACTGAAAAAACTTTAATTGTTGTATATATTGTTAAAAGTTTTTGAGCATTAAGTTTTCAATGTTTTTAAAATATGTTTTTCGACTTGTTTTTAAATTGTTTTTTTTTTAATTTAAGCTTCTTGTTTTTAGAATTTGTGAGTTTTTTTTTTTTTAACTGAGTCCATTTTTTAATTTTTTACTCTTTGTATTTTACAGCCCTGATGATGAGACATGTGGTCTCGAAAATTGGCCAATAAATTTACAATGCTACGATGGCTGTTTGCAATTTTATTCCTCCTGAATCTGCGGCGTTCTAGATGCCCCAATCTTCCAGTATTATATATAATATATATTATATATATAATATTTTATATATATAAATATATATGTATATTATAATTAATATATATATAATTTATCTAATATATATATCTATATATATATAAATATATATATATATATGATATATATATATACTATATATTATATATTATATATATATATATATTATATATATATATATATATATTATATATATATTATATATATAAACTGGCAAATGTCTGTTTGTGTAAATGTTATACAAATCCGCATTTCTTGACCGATTTTGGTCAGATTTTAAATATAAGTCAATATCAAACCAGGAAGGTCATGGTGAAAAAAGAATTAAAATCAGACCATTGGTTTGGTAAAAGGGGTGTGTGGGAAAGGGTGAAATTTAAAATTACTGGAAACAACTGATATTAGTGTCTAATCCATAGTTTTTTAGGTCACTGAAAAAGTAGTGACACTCCTGATGCCTTTTATGTCCATGTTCAGTCCTGATGGGTGGGGTGAAAAGGGGCGGGAATGTGATGACAAGTAAAAATAACCAAAAACAACAAATATTAATTTGTAATCGATAATTTTTGAGGTCGCTGAGATGAATAGTGACACTCCTGATGCCCTTCAAGTCCAACTTCAGCCCCAGTAGGGAGAGGGGGGGTGAGAAGAGTTGGAAAAGGGGTGACATAAAAATAACTGAAAATGACAGATATTAGTGTCTAATCCATAGTTTTCGAGGTTGCTGAGATGTATAGTGACATAGAAATAACTGAAAATGACAGATATTAGTGTCTAATCCATAGTTTTCGAGGTTGCTGAGATGTATAGTGACACTCCCGATGCCGTTTAAGAATTAAGTTCATCCCTGATAGACACAGGGTGAGACAGGGTGGAAATGGGGCAACATGTATAAATAACTGAAAACAACAGACATTAGTGTCTAATTTATAGTTTTCAAGGTTGCTGAAATGAATTGTGGCACTTCAGATGTTCTATAATTCTAAGCTCAGCCCCAATAGGAAGAGGGAATGGGAAGGGGGTTGGCAAATAAAAAATACCTGAAAACTGCTGATCTTAGTTCTAAGCCGTAGGTTTTTAGGTCACTGAGATGAAAGTGGCGCTCTCGATGCCCGTTGAGCCCAAGTTCAGCCCCAATTGTGTGTGTGTGTGTGTGTGTGTTGGGGGGGGGGGTGGGTGGGGGATGTTGAGAAAGGCAAAAAATATAATGTAAAAAAATGGACTGATATTAGTGCCTAATTCATAGTTTATGAGGTCACTGGGATGAATAGAGATACTTCCGATGCCCATCAAGTCCAAGTTCAGCCACAATAGGAATGGGGGTTGAGAAATGGTGAAATATAAAATGTCAAAAATGCTGGACAATGTAACTGAAGCAATTATCTTATTAGGGAAGGGAGAGAGAGAGTAAAAGGGAGAGGAAGTGAGAGAAAATAGAGGGGATCTGGGTGAGAGAGAGTTTATTGGTTGTCACTCAGAATTTTTCTGGGCAACTGCACAAGTACACAAAATAACGTTGAAGAAGCACTGCCCGTAATGTTGCTTCGGAGTTTCGATCCTGCCAATGGACATTGCAACGGAACGAGGTACACCGTTGTGGAGCTAAACTCCCACATTATCGAAGCAGTGATAGCAACGGGCCCTCACACCGGCAAACGTCTATTCATCCCCCGGATTCCTCTGATGCCTTCAGACAACCAGTTTCCGTTCGAGTTACGGTGCAGGCAGTTTCCCATCAACCTGGCCTTATCATTCACTGCAAAAAAGTTGCAGGGCCAGACTTTGGATCGTGTTGGTGTGTTTCTGCCGTCACCCATGTTCACACATGGCCAACTGTATGTGGCGATGAGCAGAGCAACTGACTCTGCCAACTTGAAATTAAGTTGTGGACAAACTGATATATTGTGTACAAAGAGGTTCTGTAGTAGGTATGTATAAAATTGCCCTTATTTTTAATATTGCTGAACAAATAGTACATATAAATTTTTCACTTCATCACCCGTATTTTATCACCCATCGTAGATGGGTAAGTTTGCTAGTAATAGGAATAACAACAAAGCTAAATATATTAGAGATGTGCTTGCGCTCACACACAGACACAGACACACACACACACACACACACACACATATATATATATATATATATATATATATATATATATATATATATATATATATATATATATCTAATAAAAGGAGCCCATAAAAACACCGAAATGTAGAGAGAAAAGTACTATATTTCAGAGATTGCTGTCTCTCTCTTCAGGTATATGAATGAGAAAAGTTTACAGAAAAGGTGGTATTTATACAAAGAGATTCGTCCACAAGTAAGCCATTTAGGTCACCCCCGCTGATAATCTTCCTTTAATCTTCTTAAGCGTTGGTTCGAATGAACACTGCGTCGACGATGTCTGATGTCCAATTCCCTTTTGAGATGTTCATTACCTGCTTCTCTTTTATTAGGAGGCCGATTCCATCATTTGACTCTTGTACCGGCAGTTGCTGCTATAAATTACACGTGACATATTCCAGTTTATTCTATGGTTATGTTCATTTATATGATTGAAAATAGCCGAGTTTCTGTTGTCCCATACCTAACTGACCGTTTGTGTTGTATTAATCTCTGGGGAAGTGATTTACCTGTAAATCCGATGTAAGATTGGTCACAGTCCTGGCATGGGATCTCATATACCCCAGAGTCTTTGGGCGATGTCTTTTGTTGGACGTTAATCAGGGATTTGGCTAAGGTATTTGGGTAGGTAAATGCGAAAGGGTTGGATTTCCCAAGGGTGTGAGTTACTCTCTTAATCGTCTCCAGGTGGGGAATTTTTATTTTATTGTTGGGTGTGTCTCTGGTCTTGTCTTTAGGGGTCGGTAGAAAATTACGTTTGCTTTTTGAATTGCTTTCTCAATTATATGGTCAGGATACTTTAAAGATGAAAGTTGCTTGCGAATTAGTTCAAATTCTTTTTCCAGGAAATCTGGGAACAAATTCGTAAGGCTCTTAGGAATAGGTTGCTGGCTAGACCTATCTTGATAGTATTGTCATGATAGCTAAAGTAGTGAATATATGAAAGTGAGAACGTTGGTTTTCTGTATATGGTAATTTGTATCTGTCGTGTCTCTGATTATTAAAACATCAAGAAAAGGAATTTTGTTGTCTGTTTCCCATTCAACTTTAAATTTGATGCTGGGCACTAATGCGTTTAATTTTGAGAGGAATTCATTAAAATTACCCCACTTATTATCCCAAAATGTTAGTATGTCATCCACGTATCTCAAAATTAAACGCATTAGTGCCCAGCATCAAATTTAAAGTTGAATGGGAAACAGACAACAAAATTCCTTTTCTTGATGTTTTAATAATCAGAGACACGACAGAATACAAATTTACCATATACAGAAAACCAACGTTCTCACTTTCATATATTCACTACTTTAGCTATCATGACAATACTATCAAGATAGGTCTAGCCAGCAACCTATTCCTAAGAGCCTTACGAATTTGTTCCCCAGATTTCCTGGAAAAAGAATTTGAACTAATTCGCAAGCAACTTTCATCTTTAAAGTATCCTGACCATATAATTGAGAAAGCAATTCAAAAAGCAAACGTAATTTTCTACCGACCCCCTAAAGACAAGACCAGAGACACACCCAACAATAAAATAAAAATTCCCCACCTGGAGACGATTAAGAGAGTAACTCACACCCTTGGGAAATCCAACCCTTTTGCATTTTACCTACCCAAATACCTTAGCCAAATCCCTGATTTAACGTCCAACTAAAGACATCGCCCAAAGACTCTGGGGTATATGAGATCCCATGCCAGGACTGTGACCAATCTTACATCGGATTACAGGTAAATCACTTCCCCAGAGATTAATACAACACAAACGGTCAGTTAGGTATGGACAACAGAACTCGGCTATTTTCAATCATATAAATGAACATAACCATAGAATAAACTGGAATATGTCACGTGTAATTTATAGCAGCAACTGCCGGTACAAGAGTCAAATGATGGAATCGGCCTTAATAAAAGAGAAGCAGGTAATGAACATCTCAAAAGGGAATTGGACATCAGACATCGTCGACGCAGTGTTCATTCAACCAACGCTTAAGAAGATTAAAGGAAGATTATCAGCGGGGGTGACCTAAATTGGCTTACTTGTGGACGAATCTCTTTGTATAGTCTCTGAAATATAGTACTTTTCTCTCTACATTTTGGTGTTTTTATGGGCTCCTTTTATTAGATGGAATTCTGTTGTTACAGAACACTTTTATCAGTCATATATATATATATATATATATATATATATATATATATATATATATATATGTATGCATGTATGTATATAGTGGCCTGCTATGTCTCTCCTGGTCCTCATAAAAAAGGCGAATAGTTTTTATCTAATTTCTATAGACATTTTGACATCTCTGTCACCCCCAATTTTTATTACTGAATTTCTGGACGGCTGATTGTAAGTGAAAAAATTATGTATATCTATGAATATTTTTTATTAAATTCGTTCAGTTAAATTGATTGTCCAGCATTTATTCTAATTGCCCATTTTCCAAAATATCCAGAAAGTTTGATAAGTTTTTAAATATTATTTTTGAATAATTTATAGTTCCACGTGCTCATTAAAAGAGCGAAGCTGAAATTTATTTTGTCAGAATAAGAATTATAAGAGTAGATTTTCCAAACGAGAGAGTAGTTCTAATGACTACGAATGTATTTCGGACTGTCTGTAGAGAAAGTTTTAAACAGCGCATAGGTTTGTTACACAGCTACCTGTGATTTTACAACAAACTAATTATGTTTAATGCAGTTGTATCAGCTTTAAGCGTTTTAATTTACTCATTTTGCATAAAAAGGGTTTTTATAATCTTTGTCCTTACTTACATCTTTCGTCTTCTTGACTAAAAATAGCGAATAAAAATGCCAGAGAAAAAGTGCAAAAAAGGAAAAATGTTGGGAATTATTCCCAGAATTCGTAAGAAAATTGTTTATCTAGAGGAAATTACTATTGATATATATATATTTAAATAGTTGCCCTTGACAACAGGAATAAAAAAAACACGAGGAAATAACTAATTATATCCCTTTCTATTATTGCAGCCAAAACGGAAATGACTTGCAATGGCAGATACTGACAGACACAGGTCTCTTAAGTTACCTTCACGTTATGCAATGAAATGGTATGTTACAAATAAGGAATTTAATATTATGTGCAATATTTTTTAATTACGTTCACTGGACTTTTGGCACATTGATTACTGCGTTCTTCTGGTTAGGCTATTGTGTGTCTTTTTAGTTCAGGGAAGGTGGTTGGGTATATATGTTGGTTATTGATAATTTGTGATTCGGGAAATTAGTTGTGCCTTGAAAAAACAACATTCGTAATTTCATTTATTTTCTTGGTCAGTTCGTCTTATTAGAAATATAAAATTACGATATGTAGTCTGCTTCAGATAACAGTAAGTTCTGTTGAACAAATGGAAGAAGAATTGGAGTTTAAGTAAGTTTTTAATGAGAAGGTTCAAGAGGCTATAGAGTGTATTGTGAAGTAGAAACTTCTATATTGAGAATGTAGGAAGATTATTAATAATCACCAGAAATCTCCCTCTCATCTCTTTTTATCTCTTGCGGGTTCTGAAAACGGAACTAACTTAATCCTTCGGAGAGCCCTCCGATCTCCTGGAGTTCATTCTTCTTCTTCTTGGATACGGAGAATGAGAGCTCTGATTTTTAATGCCGTAAGCTGAAATGTAATATATATATATATATATATATATATATATATATATATATATATATGTATATATATATATATGGATATATATATATATATATATATATATATATATATATATATATATATTATATGCAACGGGTGTTTCAAAATTAGAGGCCCCCTCCAAAGAACAAATGGAAAGTTATGAAGTTTTCTGCTATAGCCTATCTCCAAGTACATTATCTTAAGTTTCTATTAGCTATTTTCATTTTACATTTCTTGTATTTTCAGACTGAGTGACGGAGTTAGATGCAGCCATGGCTAACGACTCGTAGGAAATCAGATGGATTGACGGAATCCCGGCTGTAACCTTCTGAGAGGCCAGGGATGCTGGCGCATCCTCCATTTCACGTTCCTGGATAGCTAAATACATGAAAAGAGATTAACCCTTTGTTAAAAGAATCTGGAACAAAAGTCCATATGAAATCCTTTCTCAGGAGTGAAAAGACATCATAGTTGAGGCAGTGGGTAGACCAAGCAAGTCTTTATGTAAACTGGCGCTCGAACTAGAAGCAAAAAGGGGAAAGAAGAGAATTTATAGTGCTGTATATCGTAAGTTGAAAAAATCTGGTATCAAGCCATTTCTTGTTATCAGCAAGCCTAAAATCACTCAGGAACAGAATGGTTTTGTGGTTTATTTCTTAATGACATCATTTGGGCTGCAAAGTTGGATGATATCAGCGATGACATCCGCTATCGCCAATTTGTGAAATTTCCTGAATGTTTGGGAATTTTTCTCTGTTTCACAGCCAAACGGTTAATATGGATCATCAAAGAAAAAGGACAGTCATGGAATGGTGAATTCTCCAGAGAAACTGTGCTTACTGGTGGAATATTTCCATTCCTCAAAGATCCTAAAAATGCGTTATCTGTTGAAGAACTCACATTTTTGTATGATAAGGCTCTTCAGACACAGGAGCTGCTTCGAAACAGTGGTATCAATTTCTTCTTGTCAAGTGAATTTCCAGGTAGCTCCCCTGACCTTAATGTGTGTGAAAACATTGGTAGTATCTTAAAGGATCATGTTGAAGCGTGCACAGTGAACTATGATGGTATACCAAACCTCGACGACTTGTGAAGAGAGGT
>NC_061089.1:75354521-75384521 GCF_015104395.2 Macrobrachium nipponense
AAATAAGAGGCGTGGTGTAGGTCCTGAAAGGTTTCGACTTTATTTCCAAGCCATTGACGGACTGATACGTAGTATTAGAAGTCACAAATATAGATACTACAGAAACAGTACTGACGAACATACAACCGTTTGAGACTGCAGATCCACCCACAGGGTGTCAGGGTATGAGTGGCTTTAAAAAATCATTTGGTTAAAATTTACAATAAATTCTCAAGGGACACTACCGATAAACGTACCAACCGTAGGAGACAACAAGTCCACACCTGACAGGTGTCAGGGAGGCGAGGTTGGAAATCTCATTACCACTACTACCCCCTTACTGTGTTTACAACTATAATAATCCTATTTCTATACATCTCTACTGCCTACCTTAAAATTTAAACAATTTACAAATTTCTTTTGATATTAAAAGATCAAGTTTATACATTCCTTGACTGATGTTGATATTATTGTTGTAACTTTCTGTTATAAAGCTAGATTCAATTATATTCCTTTCCATTGCATTATTAGAACACACAATCTTTTTTGCCCCTTCTCAGTTAATCGTATGATTGTTCTCACTAATATGTACAAAAATACCACTATTTCCCTGTGCATATCTCACATTTTTTTATGTTGTTCTATTCTCTTTTCAAGTGCTTTACCCGTTTGACCAATATAAAAGTTGTCACAAGTCTTACATGGAATTTTATATAGCCATCCTTTAGTATTGTCGGGGGAGTTCTTGATAAGTACCTGTTTCATTGTTTTATTGTTTTTAAAAGCGAGATTAATGTGTGAGATATGCACAGGGAAATAGTGATATTTTTGTACATGTTAGTGAGAACAATCATGCTATTAACTGGGAAGGGGCAACAAAGATTGTGTTCTAATAATGCAATGGAAAGGCATATCATCGAATCTAGCTTTATAAAAGAAAGTTACAACAGTAATATGAACATCAGTCAAGGAATGTATAAACTTGATCCTTTAATATCACAAGAAATTTGTAAACTGAGGCACCATTTTAAGAATATTTTATTTAGAGAATCTGTCAATTATTCGCAGTCACGGGGATTGCTGTATATACTTTATATCAGTTTAAATTATTTCTACATCAATAAATTTGTAAAATTGCACTTTTTACAATTGTATGTAACCAACAGATGTTGCCTATTTTCTTTTTCTATGTATCATGATGTATTATTAAACGTGAATTATTCTGGCAGTTTTATGCGTTCTGGCAGAATGAAGGATATTTAAAAAAAAGACCATATGACTTAAATATACATAAGATAACGGATGCAGGATTTTAAATTGAATAAATAACTTCCGTTTACTTGCCTAACTGGCATAACCAACATCTACGTACGTTCGACGTGGTTAGCATGGCCATGTACCACTCTACTAAGCGATGTTCAACACCAAATTTGGCAGGTTGCATAAAAATGTTGTGCTACCAAATGCGTACAAAGCAGTCTTTATAATCACAGACGAGTTTCCAAACTCTGAGATCCTTTATCATCTAATCCAGCTTTCTTCCAGACCATCGAATACCATCCGTCTCTCTTCCTCGTTGAAAAGATTTTCCTGTTATAAACTCTGAACCTATGGAAAGCTGGGTCGCGCCATGAAGACCCTTTTAGAGGGCTGTTGGTTTTCCATCTGCGGAAGACTGGCGGATAAGCGCTGGACCGTGCGAAGCTAATTCCGGGTCTCTTCGTGCTTGAAGACCGCCTTTATTCTCAGTAGAGAAAAGGTTGGATCTTGTTTTTTTGTAGATATCTGTTATTCTTTTACGCCTGAATATATGCACGTGTTTTTTAAATTAGTTGTTTTCTCAGTTTAATCCAGCTCTTCATATTTATGCTGGCTACGGACTGGCATCAACTTTGGGTGGTTTGGTTGTACGCGCACGTTCATGCTTGTGCGCATACGCAGCCCCCCATACACACACTCACAATATATATATATATATATATATATATATATATATATATATATATATATATATATATATTACGTATGTAGTATGCGTTTTAGTTTGCGTTGGGATGCCTGTCTGTGTGCGGTGGTGCGTGTGTTTTTCTATTTGGGCGTTTGCTAAGTAATGCAATTATAATTCCAATAATAGACGAAAAACAAACTGACAGACATAGATAATAGCAATTGGTGTGATAGTCAGTCACAGTGACTAATGAAATTTAATTGTGAATAACATTTTAACAAGAGCTTTTAATTAAGTATTTCAGTTGTTAAGTCGAGTAAATATCTTCTCTTGTATGCTAAGCTTAAGAAAGTAACAGAAAAACTGAAAAATCAAGTAACCTCAGCGACATGGACAAAGACCCACAGGTTTCCAAGAACCGACCACTGAAACCCATTTATGTGCTCAGCTTCAGCCCTCTTATGTAAAGGTTAATTTTTGTATCAATTCCATGCCGGTTAAACGGCCATCGAGGAAAAATTGGCTCTCGACCAATAGCTCTCAACGACATGGAGAGCTGCCCGCATTTGGGTTGTGTAGATAACATCTTATCAGCCAGGTTCAGTAAAAATAATAAAACTTAACAAAAGACGGTCTCTTCCGTAAGTTATTCTTTCACCAATAAATTGATTTTAACCTTTAGGAAATAACACGAAATGCTATGAAGTACTTATTTTTCCTTTCCAAATTAGTAGACACGTTTTGGAGTCGAGTGCCATAAGGAACTATATATGATTTTTATGATATGAGGCTTTCTTACAAAAGCACATTCAGGATTTTATGGTGTAATTCAGTCAATACAAATAGCAGAAAGAATGAAAGAAATGACAAAAAATCCTGTAGAAATGTAGGATCTTTCCTAGATAATGATCCGCAAGGGTTTTCCTGGGTCGTTATCTGGGACTAATATTTTTGGAGGGTCATTTTGTGTATGGCTTGTACTAAACAGTTATTGAAGCTAATCGTGATTGGGTGTTGATGCGTCTCGGCATTTACTTAAGTTCCTGTAACCTCGGCTGCTGAGTTATACCGTCAAACCCATAAACAGAGCTGTATGTCGAAGTTAGCAGTCCCTCTAATGTGTGTATAAGGGTACGTGTTTCCTCCCTTCCATTTCAGATGTTCGGGGTTCTTGTCAATAATCTGTGTTTCTTCTTTTTTAAGGGCATTTCTTTCATAAACTCTTTTCATTGGTGCATTTGGGGGTGGAGAGCAATCTTTTTCTTAATTATATTCTCTAATTATTATCTTTTTCAAGACTGATCAGGGTATTTTAGTTTTACTCTGTTAAGATGCACGTTGGATGTTTCGTCTTTCTATAACCTGTCTATTTTTATATATTTAATATTATGTATATAATATATATATATGTATATATATTGCCGAGCATATTCAACCATTCGGCACTGGTTTAAATTAAAACAAAACAAGCAGCAACCTTCTTACCTTTAGTTGCTGGCTATCTCTCTGCAAACGGTATCAAGCTAAGATATAAGCTGGGCTAATGAATCCTCGTAGACACAAAAAATATACTTTTTATTTCCCAAACTAGCTAAACATGATATGGACCAAAGTGATTAAAAAATGACGTAGGTTTAAGAACTAGGTCTGACCCTTAAATGACTGTAAACTGTAATTCTACTCTCCTGAATTAGATTAAGTAATCCTCCATAAAACTCACAATCTATTTGTTTTTACATTTAAATAGTCAAGTCTTTTAGAGAATCCCATTCTCTTGTATAATGCCATGAACCCATCTGAAATAAAGAGACATATTTGTTACATTCCCAACATGTAAGAAATATCAAATAAATGTATACACACTACTCTTCTCTCTCTTTTCAAAGGGCAACTTTTTCTAAGTCTTTTAAGTTACCGTACCTTACGATGGGCGTATCCTCACGACCTCCAAAACTGTTCTGTCTTATCACTGACAAAAAGAGAGTGTCATCTTTCTCTAAGATCTCGGGCTGCTGGGCCCATGTACTACACGCATAAACCCACACACACATCCGGTCGTGCCTTGGAAATGGCATAACAACCGAGAGTCTTACCCATGCCTTAAAGGGTCATCAGCCTTATATTGCATGATCATCAATTCAGACAGTTCTTTCATTTCAGCACCCTTCGACGAATCCAGTGTTTGTCGCTAGGCCCTCTCTTGTCACTAAGCGGGGAAAACTGAGATCTAACAATTCACTGCCACACCTGCTTTCAAGATATATACATACATACATACATACATGTGTGCGTCCGTACTTGAAAACGTACTCCTTTTTCTCTTTGGAAGGGGATGGAGTCAGAAGGATTCAGACTCGGTTTCTGAGCAAGTCATTAGAGACAAGGTTGCTAACCCTACATAGCTTTCCTGACCTCGTATGCGTAGTTGCCCAATTTCAGTTGGGAGTCCGGGTGAGCCACGGTAGGCCGACAACAAACCACGGATGTAATAGCGTGATCCGAGCTCAGCACCACTCAATCACTGTAAATATTCATATTCCTAGCGTGTATACATCATTCCTATAAACATTTCAGTAAAGTAAATCGTCAGTAATTGAGACACAGTTCTCAGAACTGAGTCGATAAACTTCCTTTTTGCGTGACATTAATTAAGTAAATAAACTGGATAAATGTCGCAACAATATGTGTCAATTTGAAAACTTTTCGCAAGGAGAATAATCATGACATGGAAGCCTTTTCTATTTTGTACTTTAATTTTTATTTTCTTAATTTGATTTAAATCGTTTATTCCTATAGAGAATAGTCACTTCTATAGTTGTTTTAGACGAAATTCTGTTTGTGAGGTAAAACCTTTCTCTTTTGTAGTAAAAGATGCGCTGCTTTAGACATTTATATTTCATGACAAAGGTTTTGTATATTTTCAAGTGTCCAAAACTCTCATGGAATAAATGAACATTTGTTTAGCCATTTACTCTTTCTGTTTCATAAAACATTAAAGGTTTTTAAGCTAAGAATATTTGAACTTTTTCTTCATATTTTTTGACATAACGTTAGATTTACATAAATCTGGGTGTCTGACTTTCCTAGAACAAACGTATGTTTATTTAACCCACTAAATTTTTTTTCAAACATTGAATTTTTCCAAAATAAAGATTTTGCCATTTATGCAACCTCAAATAGCTGAAATGATTAAAAGTACACGAACAATTCCAAATGATACTTTCACGTTTAATTACTGTTTCCATTTTTCTCGTCAATATGTAAAACATTGAAGGCTCTCAGCTCTTCGAACACTTCCCACCCCTTCCCTCCCCCATGATGATATGACAGAATGGTCCTCGTCTCTCAGTCAAGAAAGATAAATATTGGTGTAAAATTAACAAATTTGTTTAAAACACACAGACGCACACACACACACACACACACCCCACACACATATATATACGTATATATATATATATATATATATATATATATATATATATATAATATTATATATATACATATATATATATACATACATATATATATATATATATATATATATATATTATATATATATATATTGTAAAGGAATATTGATTTATTGAATGTAAAATTGCAGAAAAGGTTGAAAATTGATATTTGCATAGAAAAAAAGTGTGTACACTAGACAACAGATGTCAGTAGCGCTTGGCGTAGGCGGTAGTCGCCAAGGATAATGTACCGAAACAATGATATTTGGTCCATGGATGTCTAGCGTGAGTCTGGGATATAAAGGCCTAAAACGACGATTTTCGTTGGAGCTGAAACAAACAAGTGATTATAATAGTGTATCAAGTTTTGAGGAATATATGGTAATGTATTGTTTATCCATTTGGACGTTTTCTTGTGTGATGTAACGTTGGTTGCCACTAACTTTTTGATGTTACAGTGAATTATATGTTGTGTTGATGTAAAGCTTTGTGACTTGGGTATTATACTGTAAAATGCAAGTAATTAGTGATTAGTAGTCTTGATGAAGTGCTGTGTAGCGAGTCTTTGCTTTTGTGTAAAGCGTCCGTAATTTGTTTAATGTTCTGTTTGTGACTTTAATTTCCTTACTAGTTGTTATTAAAGTACATTTTAAGTTATAGTGGGTTGTCACTGTTTCCTGATATATTCTCCTCGTAAATCCTTACCATAGAAATTTTTTTTTTATGTTACATGGGGGCCTGTCCATACTCAATGTTTACTCATTCTATCGAACGAAACCCGAACATATCCTTATTAATTGTTGCTTAATCATGTCGAGCGTATTCGACCATAACTTGACGTATCCCTACTGTTAATTGCTTTTCAGTACTTCCATGTACTTTAGAGAGGGGGGAGAGTTGTGATAGTGTTAGTGCTATATTTGTCTTGCTGTGTTATTTTGAGCAGGTTTTTAAAGATGTTTGATTTGAAAGATTTCATACGTAGTCCTAGTGGTGAAAAGTTAGAAGGTATAACTAAAATAGACTGGATTGTTCTAGCTAGGTACTATAATGTAGAAGTATCAGAATCTGCAAGGAAGCAAGAAATCTCAAATAAAGTAAGTGAGGCGCTAATGACTTCAGGCATTTTGTCTGATAAGGAAGGGTTGTTACTAATGAGTTGGGAAGGGCAAGAAACTGATAGCCAGCAAAGCGCAAGTGAGAATAATACAGAGGGTAGTGCAAGTGAAGAGGAAGGTGCCAAAGCCGTGCGTGAAAAAACCAAGTCACGCAAGGTTAAACCAAAAAAGTCCAAAACTTTTTTATGAAGGGATGAGTGTTGAGCAGATGCAGATTCATTTGCAAATAGTTAGATTAGAGAATGAGAAAGCTGTTGAACTAAAGAAGTTAGAAAATGAGAGAGCTGAAAAGGTTAGGAAGATAGAAGCTGAGAAAGAGGTTGAGCAAAAGAAGATTGAAGTTGAGCAAAAAGAGGATGAGAGCTAGAGATGAAGAAACTTGAAGTAGAAGAAAAGTCCAGAGAAATACCAAAATCTTTAGAATAGACAATGCAGTAAAAAGTGTACCAATTTTTGTTGAAAATGAAGTGGATGCATTTTTTTTACAATTTGAGAAAGTGGCAGAACAGCGTGAATGGCCGAGAACGTCATGGAGCACGTTGGTTCAAACCTCCTTTCCGAGGAAAGGCTAGGGAAGTATTTGCTGCCTTATCTTTAGATGATTCTAAGGATTATGAGAGAGTTAAATCTGAAGTTTTGAAAGCTTATGAATGGGTGCCAGAGAGGTATAGAGAGAAGTTCAGAAGCTGGATAAAAAGAGACAGTCGTACTCATATGGAGTATGCACGGGAACAACGCCTTAGGTATGATAGGTGGATGAATGCCCGAGAAGTTAATGGTGATTTCGGTAAACTTCAGGAACTTATTTTGCTTGAGCAGTTCAAGGATGGTATTGATCCACTTATTAAAACATATTTGGATGAACGTGATGTAGATAATGTGGATGAAGCCACTAGATTGTCTGATAATTATGCATTGACCCATAAGCTATATAATACTGACGTCACTCCTAAAATTGGAAGGAGCAGAGTTTGGGAAGAAGCGAGCAAAATTACAAGGCACAAGGTAAGACTACGAGTTCACAGGTATCATCTCGTGGAGTCTATAATAAATCCTTTTAATAGGAGGTGGTAGAGGGGCAAGTCAATATAATTCTGGTCCTAGTGTTAGTGCTGGAAAAGCAGGATACAGTGTAAAATGATCAGTTTACACCTAGTTACCAAAATATAGGCGAAAATTTTAGAGATTTTGTATGTTTCAGTTGTGGCAAACCAGGACACATCAGTAGGAGTTGTCCACATCGCACAATAAACCGTCCAATTCAAGTGGTAAATAAAGTTAAAGATAAACCTGTACATTTTAAGGATGATCATAAACCTGAAAATACCATTGCATTGTTGAATCAACCACAAGCATGTGGTGACAGAGGTCCTTGTTTGTTTGCTTCTCCCCTTAGGCCAGGTAAGAGGTATTGTAACGATAGCATCGACAGTAATAATATATGTGATGTTGATGAGAATATAGGTTACAAAATAGGTAACAATGATGTTCAAAATGTTAGTAATGTTGGTTGTATTGAGGATAGTTGTAAAAGGAAATGGAGTGAGACTACCTGAAGAGAAGTCCACATCCAAAGGTACTGAAGTTGTATGACCCTTTTATGGAGATGGTTGGTACACCTCCCTTTGTTGAAAAAGGAAAGTAAGGTGGTTAAGAGATACCGGAGCGGTACAGTCTGTAATGATAAGAAATATGTATGACCAGTGGAAGGATACTGGAGAGTATGTACTTCTGCGTGGGTTTGGACCTCTGAATTTTTCAGCTCCATTAGTAGAAGTAAGGTTAGAAACTCCGTTAATTTCGGGATATGTTAAAATTGCTTTGGTGAGAGAAATCCCAGTGTCAGGAGTAGAGTTAATTCTTGGAAATGATGTATGTGGAGACAAAGTTTTTGGTAGCAGTAACCAATTTTGACAGATAAACCCTTTAATTCTTCATTTATTACAGAAGTTGAATGTACATTTCCAAACTTATTTCCTGCTTGTGCAGTTACTACAAGAAGTAAGAGTGCCGAAGGAAAGGTAAAGTGATGACGACGGTTTGGATTTACAAAACTTGTTTAAAGATAGTCCGGAAACACTACAAGTAAGTAAAGTCAGTACTCCTTTGCGAATGCTGAAAGTTAATAAGGAAGAATTTGTTAAATCTCAAATTGAAGATGATAATTTTGAAGGTAATAGAGATAATGCCCTTGTTGATATAAATGATATCGAGAAGGAAGGAAAGTGTTACTTTTTAAAGGATGGAATCCTAATGAGGAAGTTCAAGAGTAGAAATGTTAATGATGTTGTAGAACAAGTGGTCATTCCAAGTAGTTATAGGAATTTTGTTCTAGGTATTGCTCATGACTGTAGTTATTCTGGTCATTTAGGTATAAACAAAACCTATGAGAAATTATTAAGGTATTTTTTTTGGCCTAAGATGCAGAAAGATTGTAGTGAATATTGTAAAAATTGTGATTTTATGTCAAAAAGTAGGTAAAGCTCAACATGACCCTAAGGTGATGCTATTGCAACCCATTGAAGTTCCAGGAGAACCCTTTGAGAAACTGGTTTTGGATTTGTGTAGGACCTCTGCCTAGGTCTAGCAAAGGTAACGAGTATTTGCTGACAATTATGTGTAGTGCTACCGATTTCCAGAGGCTATTCCTTTAAGAACTGTGAGTGCTGATAAGATAATTGAAGCGCTTAACAAGTTCTTCTCGCTGGTAGGTTTGCCAAAAGAAGTTCAAAACCGACCAAGGAACCAACTTTACGTCTAGAAAGTTTACCTCATTTTTAGCCTGTCAGAATATTAAGCATTGCTTATCGTCTCCTTATCACCCACAGAGCCAAGGAGTGGTCGAACGATTTCATCGAACCTTCAAAACCATGCTTCGCACGTACTGTTGTGAAAATGAAAAGGAATGGGATGTCTACATACCAATGTTGCTATTTGCCGTTCGTGATAGCGTACATTCATCGTTGGGTTATTCTCCTTTTCAGTTAGTATATGTCCATCAGGTAAGGTCACCCATGGAGGTGATAAAGAATCAGTTGATTTCAGATGAGAAGGATTCTAGCACGTTACAAGAAATGAAGGAAAAAATAAAGAAAATATGAAAAGTAGCACATGAGAATCTTAAAGTAGTACAAGAAGAGATGAAAAGAAATTACGACAAAAAGGCTGCAAAACGTGAACTCGACATAGGGAATAAGGCTAGTGGATCTCCTACAGCTGTAAGGTTTTTAACCATAATATATAGGACCGTGCACGGTGAAGGAAAAGTAAGTATGTTATTATCGAATTCAATTTCCTACAGGACGGAGAAAGTTAAAACTTTCCATATTAACAAATTAAAGAAGTATAACGAATCCAGTGGAGTGTTGTCAATTGCAAAAGAGGATGATGAAAAAGACGTTGAAGAAGAAATTGAACTTAGATTAAAAAATACAGATTATTTGAGTGATGATGAAAAATTTAGGAAGTTATGTATTCATTATCTGATGAACAGCAGCATGATTTTAAAGTGCAAATTCAAAACTTTTCAGATCTATTTTCAGACCATCCTAAAAGGATAAAAGGAGTACAACATAAAATCAGGTTGAGAGAAGAGACTCCAATAAGTCAGTGTCCATACAGAATGTCGCCGAGGCAACAACAACAGTTAAAGACCCGAAGTTGCTTATTTACTGAAACACGGACTAGCAGAGAAAGCCATATGGAATGGGCTAGCCCATGTATTCTAGTCGACAAACCTGACGGAAGTGCAAGAATGTGTACAGACTATCGAAAGGTAAATAATGTAACTATAAAACGATTCATATCCTATGCCCAGAGTAAAGATATAATTGATAATGTAGCAAAGTTTTCCTTTTTTAAGTAAAATTGATTTATTGAAAGGATACTATCAAATTGAGTTAGACAAAACAGCAGGGATATTGCTGCATTTGTTACACCCCATGGACTTTATAATAATAAGGTAATGCCATTTGGTTTATGTAATGCACCTCTGACATTCCAACGTCAGATGAATTATATTCTTGAAGGATTCGAAGGTGTATTTGTTTATTTAGATGACATTATTATTGTTGGAGAAACCTGGGAAGATCACATTAAAAAAGTATATGATGTTTTTAAGAGGTTATTAGAATTTAATGTTACGATAAACCTTGCCAAATGTGAATTTGGAAAAACTACAGTTCAATATTTAGGACATGAAATAGGAAGTGGCCAAGTGAAACCTGTTGATTGTCATATTGAGGTCATAAAGAATTGGACCCTCCCTACATCTAAACGTGGAGTGATGAAATTTTTGGGAACAGTGGGGTATTACAGAAAATTTTGTAAGAACTTTTCAGATGTAGCCTACCCATTAACAGAGTTGCTGAAAAAGGATGTGAAGTTTGTGTGGTCAAAGGAATGTGACGATGCCTTCAATCAAACTTAAGCTCATGTTAATGTCTATGCCAGTACTGAAATCCCAGACTTTAATCTACCATTCAAGTTACAGGTAGACTCCAGTGAAGTAGGAGCTGGCAGTGTATTATTACAGGAACATAATGGTGTTTTACACCCTGTGTCTTACTTTTCAAAGAAATATAATAGCCACCAGTTAAATTACAGTATTGTTGAAAAAGAAGCTTTAAGTTTAATTTGAGTTTAATGCACTTTGAGATATACTTGCTTAACAGTACTTTGAAATAGACGTATATACTGATAATAACCCTTTAAACCTTTATTAATAAATGTAAGCACAACAATAAGAGAATTTTAAGATGGTCTTTATTTTTGCAACCATTCAAACTAAATATTCACCATATAGCAGGCAAAGAAAATGTCATTGCAGATTCTCTCTCTAGATCTGTTGATTATTTAAAGGAAAGTGCTTGTTACCAACGACGTGGCAGTCTCCGACAGTTGCTAAATGGAAGTAGCTAATGTTTAAGACTGTAAGAGTGAAAATTCAGAATGGACTGAGGAGAGAGCCGCTGAGTTAAAAGGGGGGAATGTAAAGGAATATTGATTTATTGAATGTAAAATTGCAGAAAAGGTTGAAAATTGATATTTGCATAGAAAAAGTGTGTACACTAGACAACAGATGGCAGTAGCGCTTGGCGTAGGCGGTAGTCGCCAAGGATAATGTACCGAAACAATGATATTTGGTCCATGGATGTCTAGCGTGAGTCTGGTATATAAAGGCCCAAAACGACGATTTTCGTTGGAGCTGAAACAAACAAGTGATTATAATAGTGTATCAAGTTTTGAGGAATATATGGTAATGTATTGTTTATCCATTTGGACGTTTTCTTGTGTGATGTAACGTTGGTTGCCACTAACTTTTAGATGTTACCGTGAATTATATGTTGTGTTGATGTAAAGCTTTGTGACTTGGGTATTATACTGTAAAATGCAGTGATTAGTGATTAGTAGTCTTGATGAAGTGCTGTGTAGCGAGTCTTTGCTTTTGTGTAAAGCGTCCGTAATTTGTTTAATTGTTCTGTTTGTGACTTTAATTTCCTTACTAGTTGTTATTAAAGTACATTTTAAGTTATAGTGAGTTGTCACTGTTTCCTGATATATTCTCCTCGTAAATCCTTACCATAGAAAGTTTTTTTTTTTATGTTACAATATATATATATATCTATATAATATATATATATTATATATACATATATATATATATATATATATATATAATATATATATATGATTTTTATATATATATATATATATATTATATATATATATATATATATATATATATATATATATAGAGAGAGAGAGAGAAGAGATGGATGGAGAGAGAGGAGAAGAGAGAGAGAGAAGAGAGAGAGAGAGAGTGTCACTTGGGCTGAAATAAAAAC
This sequence comes from Macrobrachium nipponense, assembly GCF_015104395.2. NCBI lineage: Eukaryota > Metazoa > Arthropoda > Malacostraca > Decapoda > Palaemonidae > Macrobrachium > Macrobrachium nipponense. The sequence goes on from NC_061089.1 coordinate 75,366,868, forward strand.
CACTCAGTCCCACTGTGTATTCACTGCGGATTTATGGTGGAATTTATTGTGAAATATGTAGCAGTTAGCATTTAAATGGTATAGATGGCCAATACAAAACCGTTTTCAGCAAACTCACCTAGTACCTAGTTTCTTATATAAAATATAATGCTGATGAGATTTTGAACATTAATATTCATCATTTTCGTAAAAATTTCTAGTGGTTTCAGTCTAATTATTTGAAAAATTCCATTTTTCTAGTGAGTTTATGGTTAACATATTGCGTCCATTGATGTTCACATAACACAGTTACTTCATATCAATTTTCTTCACCTCTTTATATTTATAACTATATTATGAATGTTTTTGTCATTTTGTTGCTTATTTTAATTTATTTTTTTTATATCATTATACATAGTTACTAGATGAGGTGAATTGTTTGCAGTAGTATGTAAAGAAAAATGATTAGAATCTGGTCGCTTTCACCCACTGTATTTTCTGGGTATAGTTTTTCAAGTATAATTGATATCTTTTCATAAGCCATTTTAATTTTAGTTACTAGATTGTCATGCAATGTCTCACAGTCTAACACGAATAATTAATTAACATGCAAACTGGCCCGCCTGTAAATAAAAGGAAATCCGATGCATGTATCCACATATTCTGACTGTGGAAAGCAATGAATGCAAATGCAAAGCAACTGCATTTGGTAAAGGTATCCAGAAGTTAGGTCCTTTCCGGAGGTATTGTTGCCTAAATAGAGAATTATGTTTACGCTGAGCAAATCTTCCCTTGAATTAAACTTGAAACGCACAAAAGTAAATGAGCAGATAACGTTCGCACAGAGGAAAGCAAACTTGCACGGGAGAGTTTTGTCTAAATTATATATATATATATATATATATATATATATATATATATATATATATATATATAATATCACACACAAGCTTAAAAAAAAAGTGCCTCAGTGGCGTGGTTGGTATGGTATTTGCTTCCCACCTCGGTGGTCGCGGGTTCGATTCTCGGCCATTCCATGAGGAGTGAGAGATGTGTATTTCTGGTGATAGAAGTTCACTCTCGACTTGGTTCGGAAGTCACGTAAAGCCGTTGGTCCCGTTGCTGACAAACCACTGGTTCCATGCAACGTAAAAACACCATACAAAACAAACAAACAAAAAACAAACAAAACACGCTTAAAAAATCACAGTAGATGCACGTGACTTCAGTGTATAGGCGAATACGACAGGAAAATGACATGCAGAAGTTCAGTACGAAGCGCTTTCACATGTGTTCCTTCATGCATCTTTGGGATCACAAATGATGCACAGCTGAAAAGAAGTTTACAAGGTAGACAAAAAGAACAAGAATACCAGATGGTTAATTGTCAAAGGGTAGTAAGCAAAAATGATAATCCGGGATCATGCGGTCAAAACTAAAACCATAGACTTAACCATAAGAGGTGCAGAAGCTTAGCCATACAAAGTCCAAAAACAAGTATAAAATTGAATAATAATTTTTTTGCTTATATTTATCAACAGCATTTTTATTATGAAGGCATCGAGTTTAAACATATAAATACTTAAATTTAGAATACTTCCATTATTTTACTTGATAAAGAAAGATTCAGTGATATTCCTTTTAACTGTGTCGTTACACAGTTAAAGTTACTGAAAACAACATTTATGTTGAAAAGCTTTAAAATTCTATTAATTTCTAAAAACCTTTCATCATGCGGTAATTTGAGAATGTTATGCTTACTAAATTCAAGTTTATTATTAGTTAGATAAAATGTTTTCCTAGCTCTTTTACATGCTAAATCTACAAAAATTCTTGGTTATTTAAGTTTCAAGGCATTAATATCATAAATATTTTTACTCTCAGCATCAATGAACTGCGGCCCATAAACACGTAAAGGCCTTAGGAACACCCCAGGAAAAACAGACAATTTAACATTTTGATGCTGATTGGAAAAGATGATTTACATCGTCTGTCTTTACGTCAAGTTCATCTTCCATTCCACCACTGCTAATGGATGATGGCTGATTGGTTACTGGCCCTAAGGAAAGGGATCATCTGATTCGACGAGCTTTTGAAGCTAAGCAGTGAGCTGAGGATGTCCCTCTCCCTTTTACTTGTCATCTGGAACTTAGTCTTACAAAATTTACATTTTGCTCTGGGTAGGTTAAGAAAAGTCTTGATCATCTTGATAGCTGGGATGGAGAAGATTCAGGTGGTTTCTTCCCTTTGTTTTGTAAAAAGGTTTCTAGTGTGTTGGCTCCCAAGATTAGTAGATTCTATAGATTTATAGGCTGACATACTATCTTTGTGGATGAGTGCAAGCTTAGTAATACAGTGCGTGTTCTAAAGAGTGGCATATCTGCAGACTCCAGTAACTACAGGGCAATTTCTATTCTCTCTATTCGTTCTAAAGTTGTAGAAAAAAATAATTTTCACGTATGTGTAAACTAAACGATTGTTTGCTGATAGTCTGTATGCATATCGGAGCAGTTAGGTACATGTGGTGCTCTTCTAGATTTTACATACTATTTGGAAGAGAATATTGATGATTGTTTTGAGTGTAGAGTAATTCAAATAGATTTTAGTTCTGCTTTCAATTGGAGTAAATCACAGGGAACTTATATATGAACTTCAGAATCTTGAGGTGGATGGATATGTTTTAGGTTTACTTGAAGCTTTCCTTACAGGTAGGCAGCAGTGAGTTGCTGTTGGTGAGATCTTTAGCAAACAAGACCTGTCGTATCTGGAGTTCCTCAGGGTTGTGTTCTCGGTCCACTGTTATTTTTAGTGCATACATGTGAAATGGTTGTTGGCTGGTAAAACAAGAAGTTTCAGTATACCGTTGCGATACTTGTGGATGTTATGAAGTCTCCACTGATGAGAAATGAAGCCGCCCTCAGCCTCAGTTGTGACATGGACAGGATTATTGAATGGTGTAGTTGGTGGAATATAAAGCTGAATCCCAGTAAAACAAAAACACTATTGATTAGCAGATCTCGTACAGATTTTCCACAACTTCCTCCCCTTTAGATAGATAGAATCCTGCTGAGTGAATCTAAAGGTTTAACTACTGTAGGTGTAACGTTTTGACTCACACCTTACTTTTAAGAACCATCTACTGATAGTGTCAGCAAATGCTACACGAAAGTTAGGTACTGTACATAGGACCTCGTCTATTTATAACAGTGATAAAACTAATGAAATTTGTTTTAGGTCATTTGTCCTTACTTTACTAGAATATTGTTCTCCTGTGTAGATGTCTGCTTCTGCTAGATTGATCTCTTTTTAGATTGAGTAGCTCGTGGTGGTATATTTCTATTTTCTAATATTAGCAGTTATGACTTGGACCATCGAAGGACGGTCTCTTATATGTAATTTTCTCATAAGTTGTCTTCTAACAGAGATCTTTCACATCCACAATTGATCCCTGATCCCTTTTTCCTGTCGAGAGCAACCAGATTTGTTAGACAGCTTCCCCAATATGCAGTAAATATGCCTTGCTGTGGAACTCGGTTCCAGAGGTCCTTTATACCTTACACCGACTCCCTGTGGATGCTGCACAACTGAACTTCAAGAGTTCAAGCGGAGATGCAGTGCATTCGTTCCCTGATACGATTCTCCTTGCATTTTAATAATTTAGTTACAAATTTATCTGTGTATTGATTTTTTCAATTAATTTTTTTCTTTTTCTAATAATTGATGCCCTTTTTTTTGTTTTCCCATTAACTTCTGTAACTTTTTTCTAATGAACTGCATATTCTTTATGGAAGCTTTGATTTCAAGTCAGTGGCGTCTGTTGGCTTTTTCCTTATGAATAGGGTTCATCTTCTGAATAATAATAATAATAATAATAATAATAATAATAATAATAATAATAATAATAATAATAATAATAATAATAGTAATTAGTTATAATTCGATAAACTTCCTTTTTATTCATTGTTGTTTCGATACCTGTAATTATGGCATGTGTATCATCACTCATATTGCACCATAGACTGGGCTCTTTAAGTATCTTATTTTTAAGAACACTATTTAGGTAGATGGTATTATCATCAATCTCATTTTATTATGGTCATTGATCATTTCACCTTATTATTTATAATACTCACCGTTTTCACAACTTTAGTGCGTACAGCGTTTCTCAGCGATGGCATCCAAAGGAAATTCATGTAAGAACACAGAGTAATTAGTCATTTTCTGTTTATTTTAATAACGAGTTTCCATTCACCCCATAATGTCATGGAAGCTGTACTTGTATGTCTGTGTTTGTATTTACTTTTACATATGGTATTTCATCAATGATGACGTCTCCGTTCAGCTATTTTTCTTAATTAGTCAACTCTAATATGATTGTCACACACCGTGACAGTACATCGGAGAATATTTTATCACGTTTACTATTATATTTCATATCTCCATTAAGCATATATAATTGGTATTATTTTCTACCTTTCCAAATTTATTCCAAACGTTGTTTAGACCCTCATATCCCGAATAATCGATCTAGCCTCACCACCTAGCAAAACTGAATAAAGTTTGCAGGAGTCTTTTAGTGAAGACGTCTCTTTTATTATTATTATTATTATTATTATTATTATTATTATTATTATTATTATTATTATTATTATTATTATTATTATTTAGGATAATGTTTATTTCTTTCAGTGCTGGTGAGAGGTGAGAATGAAGACGATGGTCCGGACCACCTAGTATGAACTCAGACGTAAGGTAAGATACCTGATAAAAAAATTTACTTTTATTATTTCTACGCAGAAGTATCTGATTCTCTACTTGCACAGCAGCATCTATGATTATGCGTACTTCCTGTTGATCGTTCTTTTCTCTTTCCGCTTTTGTGGAGAAAGCATCAGTATTTGCTCTGTCCAGAGATGTGTTGGCAATTAAGAAAAATAAATAATGAAACATAAATAGGGATTCAGGATCCTCATTAGAAAAGCAAATAAAGAAATGAAACGCGACTAATTAAAGATTCATTTTCAACAATTAAAGATTCAACTCCAACCCAGAACCAACTCATTATTTATTTTCATATCAGCTCCTCCAATCTTTTTCGTGCTTAACGATACAGGCGAGTATAAATGTGTGGGAAAAAATACAACGGTTCTGCGAAAATACATCATGGGTTTCCCGCTGTGGATTTCGCGCGGGTAATGCGAGAGGATATTTCCATTTCCCATTTTCCTCTTTTGCTTCGAAAATGTTTCCCTCTGAAATCGAGCAACAGGGAATGAACGGAGCGTTATTAGCCGATTAAGTAGCTTACAGTTAGAATAACGTTTTGCCTCTTTTAGATGTGGACATTAGGTGTGGAAAAGGCTTCGGTAAACGTATTTCATGGACGCTTCCTTGTGTTTTGTACCCCATGTCTGCAGTCATTTGAAACTCATTAGCAGAGCCTACAATACTCAAAACCCTCAGGAATTTACACACGTACACGCACGCACAGAATACATGCAAGCATAAACACGCACACACATATATGTACATATATATTTATATATGTTTGTTCGTGTTTGTGAATATCTTGCGCATTGGTAACGCATAGCCATTTCAAAGTTGAATATAGTAAGCGAACAAAGTTTTCTTCCCAGCGGGAATTTGAGACCCTGGAATGAATTTCATTTGCTGCTATGCCTGGGAAAACTAGTGAGGACGGATTGTTAATTCTAACTCTTTTTCGAGTTCGTTGAATAATTTAGTTTAGAGACTATCGATTCCGATTTTGAAATAGATATAAGGTGAGTGCAGTAGAAAAAAGATTAATATTTCATACTATCTTTACTAATATGACTTCTAGATGTGATTAGGATTGTAACAAGCATCGAAGTCCTAATATTACGGTGGTTAGGTAACGCTCGTTTTCTCGTTATTTCTCTATATTCAGTTGTTAGGCTCATCCCTCTTCTTTTACCTGGTCGTGGAACCGATATATAAATAAGAATTACCTTCTGAAAACGGCCTTCATCTGTTTTACCACACCGATTGTTACCGGTGTTTGCCCCTTCTTCCTCTTCTCTTCCTCTTATTCTTGATTATGTTTTTACTTAAAACTAAAAACAAATTACCATCTTGGATTTAACCAAGAACTTAAGTGACGAAATGTCTCTATTTGCGAATGAACCTCTTCTGCTTCCAGGAAGAAATAAACAAAGGAAAATGAAAAAGACGATCTTCAACGTATATTTTATAAAACTGTTTGGTAAGATGAGATCTAAATACATCACTATATCATTTTTCTGCCAATACGTTATGCGCAGGTGTCGCCAAGCGTCTTTATCAGAGGGAGTAAGTTTACACAAAAGTTATCTTAACTCTTGTAGAAGTTGGGAAGAATATTTATTGAATTTGCGGAGCGCTACGAAGTGGATCTACGATTTAGTTACCAACTCTGTAATATCTGGTGAACTAATGGCTAAACAGTTGTTTGAACAATTATATATATTTAATGTAAGATATCATATATACACAAATACATACATAGAAACACACACATATATATCATGTATGCATATACATATGTTTATGTTTGTGTGCGTGCGTGTATGTTTTTATGAAGTAATAAACATATTGCTAAGAACTGATATGATCGTTCTGTTCACTATAGTCAAAAACTCCAATTGAGATACGGATGTCTTCATGATTACCCAAGTCGGCTCAAATGAAAATAAACATCTGGTAATACTACACAAACATCCTAGAGTTTTTCATTTGAGGAACGACGTCGACCTCGGAAGAAATTAGGTTTGTTTGTGCACTCATCTCGTAGTCAAATGGCCAACAAAGTCCGATGCATTGTTGACTGAGAACGTCTTGCCCTGGTGAAATCGGAGACGTATTTTTTTAGGCGAATGTGAAATAGATCGTCCGAAATGTCGTCCTGTTCTTGAGTCTGTTTAATTCCTCCTTGATTTACCAACTCGACAATAGACTTTGTTGTTTGCTTGTTGAATAATAGAGCAAAGCGGTTTTGCAAGACGTTGGTAAGAGGTTTGACTTCGAGATACAATGCCTTTGTTTGTAGTCACTCCAAGGAAAAATTCATAAGATATTTTTACTTATTTTATCTTGCATGAAGTGATATAAGAGATAGGACACTATAAAGATATTAGTAACGTTAGAGAAAATTTTCCAAGATATTTTATCTAAATGTATAATATATGAAGTCATTTTATGTAACAGAATTGCATAAGAGATATGGACACCGTAAATATTGGGAATGTATAAATAATATGGTAGCTATACTTTACTCTGACGCTATCGAGTGGTCTTATCCTGAGAAAAAATTCTTTAAATTTAGGTATAGTCATCAGAGCTATTATTTATGAGAGAAGAACGTGAGAAAGGCGGAACTTTCTGAGTAGATAAGAAACATATCTACACAACGTGGAAATTATAACCTTAAGTTGAGATGAACGGGAAACGGAACCTTTCAAAATTCCGAAAGTATTTCTAAGTAAGAGATACACTCAAACATCGTTGAAGTTGTAAACCTTTCAAAGTTCAGAAAGTATTTGCTGTACTCAACTCATAAGTGTGGTAAAACCATAACGCCACAAATTTCCATCCTGTATCCTAAAACAAACTATAGAATCTGCCGCTCGAAGGATACTTACATATCTCTATTATATCATAAAAACTGAATTTAGGCGACGAAAGTGAAAGATGGTACCAAAAAGAAATAAAAACCAAGAACCGAACGCCCATCAGAGAAGGCTTAAGTATACAAAAGGGATGCACCTTATGCTGAAATTACGTTTTATCTGGAGCAGTATTTTAACATAAAAATTCATTGCACCTCGTTTTCTTTATTAAGATTCAGTGCGCGCTCGCTTTGAGAATTTATTGCGGGCGTTTGATAAATAAAAAACGCTGGAGCTAAGCTGTGAGCACTGTGCATAGGAAATGGTTGACCCTCAACTGTTTTATACGGTACTTTGTTGTGGAATATTGATATGTTTGTTATGAAACCCATTTTTAGTTAGTAGCGTATTGTGTTGTAAATATATATATATATATATATATATATTATATATATATATATATATAATATATATATATGTAGTATATGTATATATATTTATATATACCATATATATATATAATGTGTGTGTGTATATATAGGCTACAAATTAATTTTTTTTAAGTTCTTGTATGTTAAAAAGATATTATTTTATGTAAATTGAAACAGTTTTTGAATGAGAAATTGTTTTGATATATATATATATATATATATATATATATATATATATACATATATATATTAGGGCTTGTGCCTTGTATTTTAAGGCGCCCTATGAGGTAATGTTAGACTAGCGATAATCTTACGCTAAGTCGGTTGGTATTGCACTTCCATCTTCAATGGAGTGTCTGGGGGTTTGTAGATCACTTACGAAGTCGGTATTATCTTGTTGGTTATTACGACGATGTGTTAAACTCATGTTGGTTCGGTGAGGAGGTTCTTGTAGAAAACACTAAGTATAAAAAATTATATATTCTTCTGAAGTTTTACATGGTGAAGATCAGGTATGATTGTACAAGTCTTCTAATAACGATAGCTTGATCGCTTCTGCCAATGATGGATGGCTACCTATCCTCTACATGATAAAAGCTTAGTAAAGAGGTACAGGTCTTCTAATGACGATAGCTAACTCTGTTCTGCCTGTCTACCATCTCTGTTACAAGTTATGAAGGAACAGACAGTAGTTCGAACATATGAACATACATACAAATGACATAGTTTCATACGAACACACAATCAAAATGAGACACGCTACAGATCACGTAGGCGGTAGTTGTCTCAAGCAGGGAGCTTGGACTAATGTTTATAAACAATTGAATGACTACAGGTGACGGCATGTTATCTTAGCCTACTTTTATTGTATACGTCATCTTTAGCGTCTCTAGTCTGATCACATTCCTACAATCAATTTTATATATATGGAATAACATTTCCATATTTTTATTATGTAAAACACTTACATCAGCTCGGTCAGCTACCAAAACCAACTACTGAATATTACTCAAACTTGACTTGCATTTGACTTATATAGGAGTGTGATACAGACACTATGTGAATATATATATATATAAGTAAATAAAAATTCATTGTGTACATGAATTGATTCAAGTAATAAAATATAAAACAATGATATTGGTAAATAATAGTGATCACGTGATATATAATGATACAGTTTTTCACTTCATCTCTTTAAGATACTGATGCTACAGAAATACTAATGTACTCTGATAATTGCATAGAATGAAGATTAACATGATAAAAATCATACTTTAACTGATAAAAAATTTCATATATGAATTGATAACATTATTAATGTTTGTGCTGAATGATTCGTTGATTTTTATGCTAACTGTTATCTATCTGATTCATTAATTCATATACTAACTCATAAATAACTGCAGATATTGGTAAGAAAAAAGATAACAGATTGATTATAGGCTACCTGATTTGTTTAATACATATGTATATGGATTCATATAATTATGATTAATATATGTGCACTTTAAATAGATTCCTATTGCGTACAACAGATATATTTCGATTCCGTTATTTATGATCATTTATATATAGATTCCTAGTGCGTACACGCAAAAATATATTTCGATCCTGTTATTTATGATCATTTATATATATAGGATACATGACCGAGGTTATACTACTTCACATTTAACTAGCTTTCGAACCACTTTTCGTCCATTACACGTTCCAGACAACCACCTATGGCCCAATGAAACGGCCGATTTCACAGGGTTAAAACAAGGGGAAAATTTGCCTGGGCGGTCCAACGTTCTATTTTGCGCTCATACATATTCTCTGCATCCTAAGCTACACGATTTACGTTCGCGATGAATAAAAAAAACATCCCCAGCACGAGTCCTTCGCCAGCAAAGTAGAGTTGAATATCCTACGGGTCGTAATTGTCGGAAGTATGTCCCATTCGTAGTCGATTCCGACAGCCGCCAGAGCATTCCGCATAAAACGAGATTAACGACGAGTACGGTGTCGGTCGAAGAAGTCCATGAAATTCCTTTCACATTGTAGGCGGTTGTTACTCGACTGTAGTCGTCCGCTGCGACGAACGATTTTTTTTGAAGTTGCGATGTGAAAACTCTCGTACTGCAGGATACTGTAACCAGGTTCATTAATCAGCCTGCAAGTGAAATTATACTTGTCACAAGGGCAAAGTAATTCAGACGACATCCAAATACAGGGGAGGGAAGAGACCCATTTAGACCAGACTTAACCCACATGAATTCGCCGATATTTTGGAATTCAAAAGAGTCCGCTGTACAAACTTTTTTATCCATGGCATTAACATGAGTGAACCTATCCAGGTCTATGATGACTGTAAAAATAAAAATATCCAATTATAAAAAATAACAGATATTCAATACGAATCCCAAAGAAAATTCGATATTACTGGTATTAAGTTACTAGACAAAGAAGTGGAAAACGGAGCTAATTGTAAGATTGCCAGGCAACATAAGAGTCAAAGAGGAAGATTAATCATGATTCTATGTGCCCTAACAAAAGTTTCATATTCAATTTTCTCGTGCGCATCCTCTGAGGTTAACTTTTAAAACATTATTAATAGGTAGGAGATGCAACGAAAAACCCCACTATGTAACTAATTTCTATATAAACTTTGGGTTTTTCAAGAAAATGTAACATTTTCCCATGAATGTGATTTACCTGGATTGTAATAAGCTAATGTTGCAAGTAAATAATCCATCCATATCGTGATACTTCTAAATGTCTATGAGGTTCAGAAAAAATTAATTCATTTTGATGTTATAGAAATTCTATTTCCTTATTTTGTTTATTAATTTTAAAATGATTGCAAGTTGCATTGCGCATACCGATAGACACTTGTACCTAACGTCTGCCTTGCCCATGAGAAGTTCGGGTCTAAGCAGTCCTTTCTCCCAGTCAATCTGCCACCAAGCGCGAGATGAAGCCTGTGCAAGCAGATATTTGAGGTTAAAGGATCAATGCTGATACGGCAAACGCGACAGACCTTCTAGAAACTGATGACGTCGTCACCAGCTTAAGAGTTACGTTACTTGCTGTAATAAATACGACTTTAGGATAAATTTTTTTGTTTTTTAATACTCGACCCACATGAGAAGAATGTCTGAAAAAAACAGTACCAAAATTGAACAATATATTAGTTTCATGTTGGAAAACTGCATGATTATGTTAAATTAAATATTCCTTATTGAAACTAATGAAAAAGGTTTCCATACAAATTCTACATATATTATTAGCCCTGTTATAAGATTCATATAGGATTATTCCATAGATAACATTTTCACTTCTAGACTTCCTGACTTTAAAATCTCTTTTATTTTATTTTATTTATTTTATTTATTATTAGTTTATTTATTTATTTATTTATTTAACTTTTTTTTTTTTTTTTTTTGTCATTGACTACGAATATAAATCACCGGGACAGACAATATGTCAGTAGATTTTGGATATGTGTTTGAACTTTTAGCTTATTTGTCATTACTAAAGCGTTAAGTTAGAGTTCAAATCTTTACGCATATATATTTGGATATTTAATTATCTATGGTTACGTTTTGCTTATTGATTTTATCGTGATTCCTTTTTATTATAATTGTAACCCTTCCGACTTCTTACGGAGTGTATTATATTGACTCCACTTGTATCCATATTTATCTTATTTTTTTTTATATTTATTTATTTATATATTTTTTTTTTTTTATATATATTTGATAAATTAATGGTTGGCTTGAATGTGTGTGTTCTAGCGGCGTACCGTATAAGGCTACTTGCGGCATCAATTCTATAGATACAAGATATAAATGATAAAGATATTAAAACCGCGAGAACCGCTATAATCCAGTTCGGATCCAATATCACGAGTTGTAACTCGTAAGACATTGACACTTCCTATTTAATTATCAGTTATTCTACCAAACCGATTGACTCTGGGTGATAAAATATATTAATGGTTTTCTTAATGGAAAGGAATTCACACCACGTGTTATGGAGATTATTATTGATTTACACCACCCGAGTCACATTATCATGTGTTGAATTCATGTTTACTGATTTAGCACTCATAAAATATTCCTAATGCACTCAATTGCGGTGTTTGTTTTTAGTGCTATTAATTCTATATAACGTGTCAAGGAACTATTAACACTAAGAAGTGTTCATTCCCTCTGTCAGACTCATAATTCTGTTAATAATTCTACGTATTTTCTTTCAAGGATTGATTTGGCACAGGATAGGCCCTTAACTGACAGGTGTCTTAGTGTGTTCCCTTTTGTTTTCATGACACGTGTTACAATCAGTTATGTGCTTTTTATATCTGTAAGCATTGTAGGCCAGAAAACAGTGATTTGGCTTTCTGTGAAAAAGGAGGGAACCCTGGATGACGGAATGCAACCAGTTTATGACGATTGGTATGAGAGAGATTATTACTACTACCTGGTCGTTAGTCCTCTGCTGTGTTCTTCGGGTTTTCCTCGTCACAGACCTACATATAATATTACATTTGATTACATTATTCTGATACACATACTATAAATATACTTTTGCTTTAGGGTTCTGCTGCGAAGTGTTTATTGTTTTTGCCTAGCCACTGACCCTGTTTCCGTTTCGAAGTGTTTATTGTTTGGTGTTTATTGTTTTGCTTATCGCTGTTGACACTTGCTTTGTTCAGTTTGTAACAGTTCTGCGCTCCGACCCAGATATTCAATGCTCGCGATCTCTTGGTTTAAGGAATTTTCTTGTTTAGATACGGTTTTAACAATAGGCACGGATATTTCTATATTTTTTAGTCTAATTAATGGTTCTTTGCTGTATGGTGCGGGATTGCGGGATAATGCGTCAGCTATGATATTTGCTTTCCCAGGTAGATATCTTATCTTGGCTCCAAAGACCTGAATGATCATTGTCACCGAGTTCCTTTTGGACTGTGATTAAAGCCTTTGAAAAACTCGGTAAAGGACTCATGTTCAGTAAGGACTTTGATCAGGATAGCCATAGATATGAACTTAAAATGTACTAGTGAGTTAAAGATACCTAGCCCTTCCTTGCCTATTACTGCATATTTACTTTCAGAGGGCTTAGTTTACATGAATAAAAAGCTATAGGAAAGAACTGTTTATCATATTGCTGAAGTAGTATCCCTCTTACCCCTTGGTCTGAGGCGTCTGTTGCAATAAAAAAAATTCCTTATTTAAATCAGGGATTTTAAGTTAGGTAAGCTGCATTATTCCGCTTTTAAGATATCGAACGCCTGTTTGATGCTTTTTAGACCATAATAAATCTACGCTCTTCTTCGTAAGATCTGTTAAAGGAGCTGTCATGATTGAAGAGTTACATATTTACATACGATTGTAATACCCACTACAGCGCCAAAGTGCTGTATCCCCCTTTTACGTTAATAGGTACCGGAAAGTTATGAATAGCCGACACCTTACCATGGACTACTTTAAGACCTTGACCAGACACATAAAACCTAAATAAACATGTTCGGTTTTTAAAACTCACATTTAGATATTTTACTCTGAGATTATTTGTCTTTGTCTCTGTTTATGTGAATGTACTTCTAAGGTATTAGAAAAAGATTACAAGATCAACCATATAAGCATGTAGGGTATCCCCTAAAAGTCTCCAAACACTGTATTGTAATTGGGACGCAACGTAAGCCGGAGGCATACGTAAAAGATTGATAATGTCCCCTGAGTGTGCTGAAAAACGGTGTATGAGGTACAATCACTTAGGTAATGGTATCAGGTAAAAGCCTTTAAGTAAGTCCAAACTTGGTGAAAAAAAAAATTTATTCTAACCTAACAGAGATAAGATGTCGTCGGTACATGGCACGGGAAACTATCGGGAGTCGTTTCCTTGTTTAAGCGACAGAAATCTACGCAGATACGCCAAGTCCGATCTTTTATGGCATGGCATTTGAGGGAAAAATTATATGGGCTTATTTGATTTCCTAATGACTCCTATTACTAACATTTTTTCAACTTCGTCATTTATTTCTATTTTGAAATTTCATTGAGAATCTATACGAAGGTACGTATATAGCTTTATGTTTGTCCTTAGACCGTATTTTGTGTTTAAATTACATCCGTTTTTCCCAGAGATCACTCGCTAGTGGAGAAACTTCCTGGTACTCAGGTAAAAGATAAAAAAAATTTCTTGCTGAATCACCTCTGCTTGAATGACTTTACGGATATTACTTTAGATAGATTATCAGAGAGATTTATCTACGACTGGTTGGGCGGGATTAAAAATTAGCAACAATAAAAAATGCGATATTTATATGTATAGGTTTTTTGTGGATTACTATATTAACTTGTTGCTACGAGTCAACCGTGTATAGGGCTTTGTTCGCGGAAATCGTTATATTTCAGAGTGTCGGGAAGGATTAAAATTTCATTTCCCAGCAAAGTCTTTTTACACGCACTAAGACATTCGAGGGTGCATGTTTCTCGAGATTTTGCGTGCAAACTGCGACTGCGGTTGTGGGAGAATTTTGTTGGGTCATTTGAACAATGTTACGATTTATGAGACAAATGTATAGTTCCTCTATATAAGTTATTATTTGATTAACTGTCCTCTTTTGCTTCAAACGGATTTCAATATGTTTGAAGGTTTATAGGATTTTCATTTGATAAACACGCCTTATTTTGCAGGATGTAAGATAATATTTTTGTATACCCCTAGATGAATCTTACAATTACACTAGATACCAGATCAATGTTTTTTATAACTATAGAGGTATCTGTAAACGCCTTCGCTTATCCGGACTTCTCATTAGGGAAGTTCGAACACAGACGGTGAGTCCGTAAATACAGGATATTACGTGTACTAAAGTAATAAACAAGATATTCTAATTTTTTACGGCGCGTATAGTCCGGGCTTTATCCACCACTACTTATAATAACTTACGTATTAAAAAAAAACGAAAACCTGCTCTGATTACTTATACGGTCGTGTGTTTCATAGGAAAAATCCTTTTTAATTCAAAAAGATATTGGTATGAACCAACATCGCTTTTCCCCACTCTGCTAGAGTCGTGTTATTGTGTGGAATTTGCTTTGCTTTGAAAACTTCGGCTGTTTTTGACTGACCTTGACCGCTTGACTAGGTGACACAGTCACCGAGTTTGCTTGTTTGATTCTGAACGGGCTACTGTTTCTATTTCTTTTTGTAATAATTAGGATCCTTCTCTTTATTACCATCGGCAATGTATTGTGTGTTTTTAGCATTATGTTGCTGGTTACGTATAAAGCAATGAATGACGAACTATTAGGAACTGAGCGATTACTAATAAGACAAGTTATCACTACTGCATTCCATATTAACTGTTGTACTTCATTCTTTGCTAAAAATTTGAAATAGTGAGGGATCCTGGTCAGGCGCATTTAGCCTGATGAAAGTCTTTTACAGACATGTTATTCCTTGCAAATCCAGCCATATTTTTAAAGTTAAGTTGAGTCATTGAGGTTCGATATTTTATATAACTCAAAAAAAAAACTCAAGGCTAAAACTGCGATCGGGACTTTGCAAAGGAGCATTTATTGTCTAACCCGAAATAGTGTTACCTCAATTTATATATATTTGTACGGGGTGTTCCACTTGTTTTTTTTGTGTGCTTTCTAATCACTACGGTGCTTAACGACCCTATCCATGCACTGTATAAATACAGACGTCCACTGCGTAAATGTATATTCACTGTTTAATATGATTTGTTACGTAAGGGGATTAATAATCACCCAAAAATGATAAAATTAACATAGTATATGATTATGATATTTCAGTAGAACTTCTGGAAACAGACACTCAAAGATAAAAAACTCGCAGTAGCGAAATCTTCAATGATGTAGATAATTTCTGTAAAAAAGTAAGATTAAGAATGTCTCGTAACTTCAGCCACAGGAATAACGAAATTCGACCTGTAAAGGAAACACTCAAAGTTACTCCCAAATGAATAAAAATTGTACTTAGCTTGCTTTTGTGGGAAGTCACGGTGTTTCCGATAACGACACACGCCTTGGTCCTCCTTCTCTATTTAGCTGATGACCTGGTTTGGCTTCAGTTTCCCCCGTCGCGCGTTGTTTCGATGATTCGAGCCCTTGAAAGATCCGATGCTGCAGACGCGTTCGGTTTGTTTCTTGAAGTTATTCACTAACGATGAACTAAGTTGCTTGAAGAATCTGTTGCTTTCGTCGTCGTTGAAAAGTTCTTATTGTTTTCTGAGTCGCCTCACTAACGATGATACTAGGTTGCTTGAAGAATCTGCTGCTTCCGTCGTCGTTGACTTCTTATGATACATGATTTATTTTATTCTGGTTTTTTTCTTCGTAGGAACGTTGTAGAGTTCTTCTGGTACGCTGGCCACCAATATTAGGGCTTGTGCCTTGTATGATAGGCGCCCTATGAGGTAATGTTAGACTAGCGATAATCTTACGCTAAGTCGGTTGGTATTGCACTTCCATCTTCAATGGAGTGTCTGGGGGTTTGTAGATCACTTACGAAGTCGGTATTATCTTGTTGGTTGATTACGACGATGTGTTAAACTCATGTTGGTTCGGTGAGGAGGTTCTTGTAGAAAACACTAAGTATAAAAATTATATATTCTTCTGAAGTTTTACATGGTGAAGATCAGGTATGATTGTACAAGTCTTCTAATAACGATAGCTTGATCGCTTCTGCCAATGATGATGGCTAATCCTATTCCTCTACATGATAAAGCTTAGGTAAAGAGGTACAGGTCTTCTAATGACGATAGCTAACTCTGTTCTGCCTGTCTACCATCTCTGTTACAAGTTATGAAGGAACAGACAGTAGTTCGAACATATGAAACATACATACAAATTACATAGTCATACGAACACACAATCAAAATGAGACACGCTACAGATCACGTAGGCGGTAGTTGTCTCAAGCAGGGAGCTTGGACTAATGTTATAACAATTGAATGACTACAGGTGACGGCATGTTATCTTAGCCTAATTTTATTGTATACGTCATCTTTAGCGTCTCTAGTCTGATCACATTCCTGCAAGCAACTCTTTTATATATATGGAATAACATTCCATATTTTTATTATGTAAACACTTACATTATATAATATATATATATATATATATATATATATATATATATATATATATATATATATATATATATATATATATATATATTCCAACAGGGGTTCCAGCAAGACAACAAGCTCACATGATCGATTTATTAGAAGACGTTTCTTGCCCCAAGACATTGGCACATCATCAGTCTAGAATAATTTATTTAAAAAAAAAAACATTAAACTAAACAAGTAAAAAATACAATTCAAAAATATGAATTATTGACAGAAGGTTTATAAGTATTAGAAGACTACTATCAGTTTCAGAGAGGAAGAGCAGATTGACTAGAAACGTGAGGACCGACCGAACTACTTAAAATCTTGCAGCTTATCCTTGTTGTCCAATGTAATCTATAAAATAGGAATGCCCAAGATGCCTTGGTACTTTTTATTGGCTCAACACGGAGACTGTTGCAAGTCCGTTATTATAGTCACATGGGACTCAGCTATAGGACGGGATCGAGGATATCGAATCCC